>NC_143256.1:119337003-119640033 GCF_984573655.1 Nuphar pumila | reverse complement strand
CCGTTATAGGTATGTTTATAAAGAAGACATTATATGGCCGTTAAATATGTTGCCATTATAAACGACCTATAACGGCAACTTTAGATATTGCCGTCATAGGTATGTTTATAACAGTGACATTATATGGCCATTAATTTACTACAAAGAACAGTGTTTCTGACGGCGACAAAAAAATCGTTGTTAAAAACAAGACAATAACGGCAACGTTCGTAGTGTCGACGTTATAGAGTAACTCTGTAACGGTGACATTCAAAGTCACCATTATAAAGTAACTATATAATGGCTGTTAAAATATATGTAATCTATATTTATATATATATATATATATAAATATATTTATCATACACTACCCGATAAGGGGTAGTTCTGTAAACTCGGCCAATAAGGGCATTTTAGACTTTTTCTTTTTCTTCTATTTTTCCTTTTACTTTTCCTATTTTTTTTTTCTTATTTCTTTTTCTGTTTTTTTGTACCTTTTGTGCATTTAATGCACAGCCATTGGGGTCCCCAACAAAGAGTCGTTGGGCCCCCAACGGTCACAATTGTGACCGTTGGGAGCCCAACGACTCCTTGTTGGGACTCCCAATGGTCCCTCTCTCTTGCTTTTCTCTAACTCTCCCTCACCCCTCTCTTGCCTATAAATAAGTGGGGTCTCCCCCTTTGTAAGTGCTTCTTCAAGCCTTTTAGTGCCTTTATAAGATTTTATGCTTTCTAGCCATTATTGGTTTTGTGTATGTCCTCTTTTGGACTTGTTCTTTGATTTCTATGAGTGAATGTCCATTGTAGGACATACATTTCTTTTCCGCATATTTCATTATATGGTTGAGCTAGTTGTCTAGTTTTACCTCTCTCTTGGTTTGTCCTCCATTCTTGATTATAGGATGGAAGGAGAACAAAAGATTGATCTCTCCTTCAAGCTTAATGGTACTAACTACATGATGTGGGCCGCCGCCATGGAGAACAACCTCAAAGGTAAAAAGCTTTGGGGATATGTTATGGGCACCATTAGGGAACCTCAACTTCAACCTACGAAAATAGACGGTGATCAAGAAAAAGCTCTAGAAGGAAATGCTCGCATGAAGGCTATTGAAGATCACCAATCCAAAGTAGAAGATTGGGAAAGTAAGCATGCAAAAATTCTTGCATGGTTCATGAACAACGTGGAGCTAAAGATTTGCGACAACATTGCTAAATTCTTCCTAGCCAATGAAGCATGGTACTTTATGAAAGGTATGTATACCCAAAAAGACCTTACTCGTCAATTCTTTATCCAAGAAAAAATCTGTACCATTAAGCAAGGTGAAATGAGTGTAAGATATTACTATAGCACTCTTGGACCTTTATGGGATGAGCTATCCCTTTTTGAACCCAAATGGGTATCTAGTGAAGATGTGGAAATGCGAAGAGAACAAATGGAAAAAGAACAATTTTTCCAATTTTTACATAGGCTTAGGCCCAAATATGAACAAGTTAGGTCCTTCCTTCTTCATAGATCAAAACTGCTTCCATTGGAAGATGCCATAGCCGAAATAATGCCAAGAAGAAACGCGTCTTGGCATGATTAAAGGAGGAGATGAAGTTTTTGCCGTGTCTAAACCCGGCAATCATATGAAAGCGTATAAGCCTCCACACTTTGGGACGCAAAACAACTATAATGGCAATTATAGGAAAGCCATTTGCCATTATTGTCAAAAACCGGGTCATATAAGACCTAATTGTCCAAAGATAAATGAACCTCCAAAAGAGAAAGTTGTTATTATTGAAGAAATCTCACAAAAGAAGGAGGAGCCAATGAAAGGGAAAGAGTCATTTTCTCTTGCTCAACTATCCGAAGCACTTCAAATTCTACTCAAATCGCCGTCAACTTCGGGAGCCGCCATTGCCTCTTCTTCTCCTCCAGGTACGCCTTCTTGGATTCTTGATTCTGGAGCATCTTTTCATATGACCCCTATTGAAAATGGACTATCCAATGTATGTAGCAACTCCAAAAATTCTTTTGTTTCCACCGACGATGGTACCTCTTTACAAGTTAAAAGTTTTGGAACCTTAGACTTTTCAAAAGATGTTTTTGTGCCAAATGTAAGAGTAGTACCTCAACTTAATTTAAATCTTTTATCTGTCTCTCAAATATGTGATCATGGATGTGAAATCTCCTTCTCAACCAAGGATTGTTCTATACAGGATCTCCAGTCCGGGAAGCGGATTGGGCAAGGCCATAAGAGGGGAGATCTCTACTACATGAACAATTTGAAACTTCTCACTAACTCATTTTGTAATCATGTCCAAGATAAAAATATAGAAACTTGGCATCAAAGACTTGGACATCCAAGCTTCTCAAAAATGTACTCCTTTCCTTTTGGAAAGAAATTTTGTAATGAGAAACATTTTGTTTGCAAGAGTTGTATTTTTGGAAAAATGAAATCCACCCCTTTTCCAAAGAGAACATTTGTGTCCAAAAGACCCTTTGAATTAGTTCATTCGGATGTTTGGGGTCCTTCTCCGGTCATATCAAAAGGAGGATATTCATATTATGTTACTTTCATTGATGATTTCACTCGATATGTGGATCTATTTTCTCAATCTAAAATCCGAAGTTTTAAATTTCTTTAAAAAATTTCATATGATTGTCAAAAATCAATTTTCAACTAATATCTTCATTCTTCGATCCGATTCCGGTAGAGAATATCTATCAAATGAATTTCAAAAATACTTGGAAACCAATGGCATTTGTCATCAAAGGTCATGTCCTAGGACTCCCCGACAAAACGGTCTAGCCGAAAGGAAGCATAGACACATCTTGGAAACCACTAGGACTCTTCTCATTTCCAAAGAAATTCCAAAATGCTATTGGGCCGAAGCCGCCTTAACTTCCACTTATTTAATAAATAGAATGATATCCTCATCCTTACAAAATATATCTCCATATGAAAAACTCTTTGAAAGAACACCCGATTTTAATAGATTAAGAATTTTTGGGTGTAAGTGTTTTGTCCTTACACATAAAAGAGATAAGTTATCTCCCAAAGCTATCGAATGCGTGTTTTTAGGATACGGAGAAAATCAAAAAGGTTTTAGGTGCTTCGACCCCAAAAGCAACAAACTATATGTATGCAAAGATGTTACCTTTTTAGAAAATGAGAACGGCTTTGAGAAAAATAAAGATATTGATGAAAGCGAATATGCTTTCTTATTTGATCTTCTCTCTCAAGAAGATGTGACTCCTCACGTAGAGGATGTTCCTAATGATTTAGAGGATACTCCTCTTAGTAATGTTGAAAATGGGAGTAATGATTTTGAAAATAGGTCAATTCAAACCTATGCTAGGCGTGGTCAAGAAACTCCCATAAGCGCTTTAGAAAAATATTCTCAAAGTTCCAACATAGAAGAAACCTCTTTAAGGAGATCTAGTCGAATCTCCAATCCTCCTAATAGGTTTGTTTCCTATGAGTCCCTAACACCTAAATATAGGGCATGCCTAATTGCATTACACTCTTATCATGAACCATCACACTATAATGAAGCCAAAAACATTCCTCAATGGGTTGAAGCCATGAAACTAGAACTTAGTGCCCTTGAAAAGGCTAAAACTTGAGAAATAACTTCATTACCCATTGGGAAGAAGTCTATTGGATGTAGATGGGTCTTCAAAATTAAAACTAAAAGTGATAGGTCATTAGAACGTTATAAAGCTAGGTTGGTAGCCAAAGGATATGCTCAAGAGTACGGAATAGACTGTGAAGAAACCTTCGCTCCCGTAGCTAGAATGACTAGTGTTAGGACTCTTATTGCGGTTGCATCCGTTAAAAAATGGCCTATCTATCAATTGGATGTTAAGAACGCATTTATTAATGGCGAACTAAGTGAAGAGGTCTATATGGATCCTCCACCAGGAGTATCTATTGGTGAAAACAAAATTCTTAAACTAAAAAAGGCACTATATGGGTTAAAACAAGCTCCAAAGGCTTGAAATGACAGATTTAGCAATGTAATGACTAGCTTAAATTTTCGTTCATGTTATACTGACACTGCGTTATTTGTGAAAAGTGCAGGGTCCTCTGTAGTTATTTTACTACTATATGTTGATGATATGATCATCACTGGAAATGATGAGCAAGGAATCCATGATATTAAGAAAATTTTAAAAGAAAATTTTGACATGTCTGACCTTGGTTTCTTAAGATATTTTTTAGGTATTGAAGTTGCATATTCACCCCGAGGGTATATTCTCTCTCAAATGAAACTTGTTGCTGACATTTGTGCCAAGTCTGGAATTTCGGATGATACAAAGACAGAAACCCCTGAGGTTATCAATGCAAAGCTAAGGCTGGAAGATGGGACACTTCTCGAGAATCCTACTCCCTACCGTCAACTCGTTGGGTCTCTGACATACTTATCCATCACTCGGCCAGACATAGCTCATGCAGTTCACTCTGTCAGTCAGTTTCAACATGCACCTACAACTGTGCACATGAGTGCAGTCTTAAGGATTGTCAGATATATTAAAAACACCATAACTAAGGGAGTTTTTATTTCCTTCTCATCATCCCTTGATTTAATTGCTTATACAGATGCTGATTGGGGAGGAAATCACAATGATAGGGTCTCAACCACTGGTTTTTGTGTTTTCTTAGGTGACTATGATTTCTTGGAGATGCAAGAAGCAGCATAAAGTATCATATTACTCAACTGAAGCGGAATATCGTGCAATGGCCACTACAACCATGGAGCTTGTGTGGCTTACAAGTCTCCTCTGTGATATGGGCATCGTCATCTCAATTCCTTCGAAAATGTGTTGCGATAACAAAAGTGCTATCTATATTGCAAGCAACCACACCTTCCACGAGCGTACTAAACACATTGAGATGGATTGCCACTATGTTCGAGATGAATACCTAAAAGGAACCATAACATTGCCCTACGTCACATCCGAGTACCAGTTGGCGGACTTCTTCACCAAAGCTCTTGCTGCTCCTCGTTTCATGTTTCTTCTCAACAAGCTTTCCGTTGTATCCCCGTAAAGTTTGAGGGAGGGTGTTAAAATATATGTTATCTATATATTTATATATATATATATAAATATATTTATCATACACTACCCGATAAGGGGTAGTTCTGTAAACTCGCCCAATAGGGGCATTTTAGACTTTTTCTTTTTCTTCTATTTTTCCTTTTTCTTTTCCTATTTTTTTTCTTATTTCTTTTTCTGTTTTTTTGTACCTTTTGTGCATTTAATGCACAGCCATTGGGGGCCCCAACAAAGAGTCGTTGGGCCCCCAACGGTCACAATTGTGACCGTTGGGAGCCCAACGACTCCTTGTTGGGACTCCCAATGGTCCCTCTCTCTTGCTTTTCTCTAACTCTCCCTCACTCCTCTTTTGCCTATAAATAAGTGGGGTCTCCTCCTTTGTAAGTGTGGCTTCTTCAAGCCTTTTAGTGCCTTTATAAGATTTTATGCTTTCTAGCCATTATTGGCTTTTGTGTATGTCCTCTTTTGGACTTGTTCTTTGATTTCTATGTGTGAATGTCCATTGTAGGACATACATTTCTTTTCCGCATATTTCATTACAATGGCGACCTTTTTTAGCCCGCTCTTCTTAAGGTCAACATTGCTCTCCTCCTCTTTCATCCTTTTGCCCTAAAACACCCAACCCTCTTCCTCTCCCCTTCACTCTTCTTCCTCCAACGACTGTCCGGCCATCTTCGCCATTTTTTCAGTGCCGCTAGTGGTGTGTCACCACCTCCATCGGCATCCTCTCCTCAATGAAGGGCTGCAACCATGAGAGCAGCTCCTTCCTCTTATTTGTTGCTGCCATTGAGGAGACTCCCCCAACCGTGAAGCTTCAAAGGGAGGATGACCTAGCCGTGAGAGCAGCTCCTTCATCTTATTTGTTGCTGCCATTGAGGAGACTCCCCCAACCGCGAAGCTTCGAAGGGAGGACGACTTAGGGTAGGCTGGTCCCTCCGTCCCTCAGCTTCTTCATTTTTATTTCATTTTTCCCCCAGCGTCCTGGGCGATGAGTTGAGCGCGTGATCTTCTCGCCGATTCTCATCCCAATCCCTGTCCCTTCTCCTCCTCTACCACTATCCCCACCAACTCCCATCCCAACCCCCTTTTGTTTTCTTTGTCAGTTTTTCTCTGGCGTGGTGAAAATTTGCCCATTGCCATGGATCCTTCGATTGTGTAGTTGCTTGAAAAAGACGAGCTTCGCACAATTCTTCTTCATCGTTTTGTTTTCTTCTAATTCTTTCTCGTTTTTTGGGGTGTGATGAATCGATGGTTTGGCACCTCTTCTTTTTTCCCCTTTTCAGATTTTGGGTTTTGGAGGTGTTTGATTAGGTTTTCTTGATCAGGATGAGGAGCACATGCACTCAGAGGCAGATGTTGAAGCGCTCATCACAGAGCTCAATCAAGATAATGGAAACCGATGTCACATGATCATCGGTTTCCACCTACAACTTGGAACCAATTACAGTACACATCCAGCCCAAATCTGATCCGTTTGCATGCCTATCAAAGTAAGAGTGGTGAAACACATAGAGTATGGACTAGATCATGGTGGATCCAGTTGCAAATCCAACCTAGCAGTAGACCCAAACAGCTAAATTTAAAGGAAGAAAATTAGCCTAAGATATCTATGTATGCATGTGTTTATAACTTGCATTCATGTGCATTGCATGGGTTCTGTACCATATACAAAACAGAGAGAGAGAGAAAGAGAGTAGCGTTTGGTAAGCTATACTATATTTTCACAAACCTCATATGTAACAGTACCACCAGATGTGGCTGGTTGACGAAGGGTCACATTAGAAATAGCTCCATTTGCTGAAAGAATGCATACAGCCCTTGGTCCTTGTTGCGAAAATGACATTATCTTCGAAGCAATATCCTAAACGAACAAGATTCACAATATGATAACAAGTCAAGAGGTTATCAAATTCTGGATTGCAAAGCAATAAGCATCTAATGGAATTAGTTTGTAATATGACTTAGACAATATCTGATTTATGGACACTACTATTAAATGCAAAATACAAAAGACCTAGAAGAAGCATGGTAAAAGCATATGCTACAGAACAAAATAACAAGGCTGTGGTAAAAAAGCATCAGCATCTTTCACCACTTTGTTGCTATGAAACTTTTGTTATTCAGTTTTGCATGTCTGCTTTCTGCTATTAATGACATATTCTGGGCAGCAAAGGATAAATTAACCATGCAGTATATGAATCCTTATAACAAGAAATAATCATGTCAGGCTCGGAATAGCATATTTAATTAATTCCAATGACTAGGAAGCTATCGTAGATGTGTTTCAAAGATCGAACCAAATGCAAAATTATCCATCATTTCATGATGCCATTTGCATAATCTTCAGGGTTAAACCTGTAAATAGCTCATGGTGACTTTAGGGAAAAACTTTTTTTCTCAGTGCCCATTGGGCAGCAGTGAACTATCAAGACTTATCTTTCGTGTCCTAGATGTGGCTCAAGAAAATTAAGAACATCAGTAACCAAACATGCTAAATTTTAATATTAAAAAGGAAATACAGTAACAAAATGTCATAATATTTTTCATGTAACTATATATCATAATATATATAGGGTTTGATTCACAGTCCATATCCTCAGAAATATTAAACACCCGTGGAAAAGGATAAAAGAAATAAGTTGAAAAGGGGTAAATTATAGAGACTTTCAACCAGATAGTTGTTTTTCAGATCCCTCATGGAATTTGTTCCTAAAATATAGGATACATGCCATCTTGCCAAGAGAGAGAGAGAGAGAGGGCTTTCCAGTTAATAAAACATTTGATTCATGATACTCCATCCAAAAGATATGTAACTGGCAGGATTGAATAGAAAGAATTAACCAGGTGTGAAGTCAAGGAAAGACTTGAAACTTTTATATTTTTAGGACTAACTTTATGAAACAATACGCTACCACTGAAGCATTTTACAACTTTTTTTTATCTACATATTTTGAAAGCTCATTAAATCACCAGTGCACACAAAAATGTAGAAATTGGTGGGATTGGATACAGGTCACATCATGCTTGAACTGCCACTATTGCTTTTACCAAATTGGGTCCATTCTGAATCCCGTTCCTGACCAATCCACATACTGCGTCCCATATCCAGATCCCATCAGAAGTTCTATAGTACCAAATATGATGAAACAGCTAATCTCCGCTTTTTTTATATAAAAAAAACTAAAATGGTTAGTGTAGACCCGATTCTAATGCACCCAGAGCTAAATAACCACCTGATTCAAAATCTGGATCCAATTAGAAAAAAAAAATACATAATTTGCAGATCTGAACCGGATTCAGATATGAATCACACATTTAGCCATTTACGACAATATGGATCGGATCCAGTTTGAACCTGCATCAGAATCCCTACACACTTGCACCTCCAGAAATTGGCAGTGCCGTAGCAGTACTCCCCGAAGAAACAAGTAATTAAGAGAACTGGATACATCTCAAAATACAGACTCAAGAAACAAGATGATTGTTACATTTATCAAAAAATAATTCACTTATTACTGACAAAGAGCACACACTGAGACCATGGGAATTTTTGACGGGGTGAGCTCAAAAAGATGCATCCAATACTCGGTGGCACCCACTCTCACAAACTATTGTGCAAGTATATCATAAGATTAACAAATGAATGCAAGAGTGAAACCAAGGCTTATCAGTACAGGAACAACGCAAAAAGATCACTCATGTCACTCAGAGGCAAAGAGTACAAAACCTCTCCAGCTTTAACCGTAATGACATGGGGCATAAAACCGATCCCAGGAGATCCTGTCATCCATTCAAGAAGAAAAATTAAACTCTAAGAACAGCACATCATATTAGTTAAGTAAAACTATTGAGAAAAAGAGGATCAAACAGTGTTTCAAACTTCACAAGATACAGTAGAAAGGAAATCTTCTAACACAGCAACCACTGGGCTTCAAAAAACTGTCAGGTCACTCACTCTCAGATAGATGCTTACGCATGGATCACTTTGAAATCTGATGGTATCTTTAGTAGTATTCCAAGGGGTTTAAAATAGAAACTTAAACACTAGTTTTACCAACAAACCAAACGAGTGATAAAGCTACACAAAATGGTTTGCTACCTACAATGACGACCATTTAGGGCACAACACATCTTTATATGGCTCTATCATGTCTTACTGTGGAACAACTCTTCTGTGAGACACCTTTCTGTTCAAATGTTGTAGCAAAAAATAGCCACTGATCAGTATCGCTATTGACAAGGTCAAAGCAGAAAATTTCAGCAATCTCAGAGTAATCCCACATCATAGAAAAGTAGACAACAAAACATAAGCTAGAAAAATAACCACTACCGTAAAAAAGAGAAACAAAAAAAAAAAGAAATGTACGGGTTCTATTTGGGCAAAAATCCTTTCATGAAAACTTCTCACAAACCAACAAAGACTCTTCAAAAAAAAGGAACAATAAAACAAAATAAATTAACATAGTAAAATCAGTTGAACACCAAAAGATAAAACATTTGCCATGGGCAAAAGAGTGGACGGATGAAGCAAAATCAAAATTTGAAAATATTTATAAACAAAAACCTTTTTCCCTATTTATCCACTGATAAATATATTTCAACAACTCATTTTTAATTTGATCAGAAATTCTAGAAAATCCAGATTTTATTATTATTATATAAGTATATTAATATTTCAAAATATATATGTAACATTATCAAGTCACCATACCGCTCCCCGAGAAACATTTACTGCACAGTATACTATCTCACAAAAGCTTCCACAATACCAACAAGCACAACCCGACGGCGATTCCCCACAAAACACGCTATGGCCACTACGCCCGAGCCCACACACACCCCCAAACCCAACCCAACCCAACTACAACCAGATGAACCCACCGACACACACAGAGACTCAGTCAGACAAGAGAGAGAGAGAGAGAGTACGGACCGAGAGCTGCGAGTTGCTGCTTCTTGCCCGAACCACGCGGGCGGCCCCTCGGCTTCTTGACGGAGGGCGACGTCGGGGAGGTGGAGGAAGAGTACCCGCCTGGCAAGGAGGCGGAGACGGGGGTGAGTGCGAGCTCCACGGTGCCGTCCAACCCGTACTTCCTCGGCCGGCCGCGCTTCCTCTTGATCGACCCCCCTCCCCCCATGCCCATCCCGAGTCCCTGCTGCTGCTGCTGCTGCTGCATCATGGCCGCAGAGCCGTCCGCCTGGTAGGGCGGCGACGCCGCGGTTACCGGCTTGTAGACGGCCGTGCCGTCCGAGCTGAACGCGAGGCGCATGTTCTGCACCACCGCCGCGGGCGGCTGTGCCGATACCGGGACGCCGCCCTTCTGGAGGCTCACGTTGAACGACGACTCCCTCCCCGCCATCATCCTGTGCTCAGATGCGGACAACCGAGACTGTTCCCTCACTTCCATTCATCCCACTCCCTCCTCCTTGAAACCCTAAATCCCTACCCCCCTTCTCTTCCTCCGCTACAAAGCAGAGACGAAGAACGAATGAAGAAGAGAAAGTGGTCGTCTTCGTTGAGCACTGGACCAGAGAGAGAGAAAGAGAAGAAGCTCCAAGCTGAACTGGTTCAGGGGAAGGAAACCATAAACCGCGTAAATTTTTGTATGCTATTTCTTCACAAGGAGAGCATAAATTTCTGGACCGGTTTGAAAACCTTAAGATGAGATTTTTCTCTCCTATTTTTTGTCCAAACTTAGTGACGAAAATGAGGAAGACAAACGAAAGAGGAAGAAGAAGAAGAAAACAGTGTCACGAAGCAAGTTGAGAGAGAGAAGGAAAGACGGAAAACGGGCTAAAACCTTAAAAAAAACTGAAATTTTGTTCACAAAAACACTAAAAAGAGGAAATTTTGCTCCGGAAGCAAGAAAAATCGATGGAAAAGACACCGATTTTTAACAGAAATTTATTAAATTCCGCGTTATAAAGAAGACAAAAGCGATTTTTCTTTCGAAGAATTCCCGAAGGGTACAAAAAAAAAACCCGAAACAAAAAGGCAAGCACAGAAGAAACCCTAACCCTAAATAAACCCCAAAAACCAAAAACTCGAACCCTGATTTCCGCACCTGCACCAAGAGAAAAAAAAATCCCAATTTCCAGATTAAATTCCCAAACAAAATCAAGAAACCAAGACTAAATTCCAGGAAAATACATAAAATAACAAAAAAAAGGGGGGAAGAAAATCCTCAAGATCTTACCTGAGAAAAATACCAAATTTCCAAATTCGCCCCAGCGAAAGAGGAAGGAGCAAATTTAGGGTTTGCAGAGACGAAAGGAGAAGAGAGGGACCAAAAAATAGTGGGTTTTCCCGTATTTCCCTTTTATTTATTTATTTATTTTTCTCCCTTTTTATCTCTCTCTGGGTCTTTATTTTAAAATGCAGGCAAAAGCACGCCGAAATGGCTTCGTACGAAATAAATAAACAATAATTAAATTAAAATAATTAAATAAATGCATTAAGTCTAGCGCCTACCCTGGAACTTTATTTAACTCTTTTCTTCCTCCCCACCTCTTTTCTTTTTATTTATTTATTTCTGTTAATTTATTATTTTTTTGGTTCGTCGTTTTTCAAATTAAATTATTCATTTAATAGTTAAGGGGGAAAAAGATGGATGTGACGATAAGCTACTGAGCGGGTCAGTCTTTTCGGATCGCCAAGTGGGAATTTGGATCGGATCTTCCGCTGACGTCACCTCCGGACGGCGATTCTGTTCGTCTTACAGAAATTAGCGTTATTTTATTTTAGTAACGATAAAATAAGAAAAAAAAAAACAGGATCTTAAGCTGCATTGTGGCACAATTTGGAAGTGTGATCAAGATCATGAGACCTTTTTTTTAAGGCAAGTTGAGGTTAGGCAGACCCCTACCGGTTATACAACGATACCATTGGGATTCGAGCGTACAACATCTCAACACAAGGTGAAGTGCACTAGCTGCTCCTACCAGATAAGCTGAGTCCGTTTGGTGTTTTTTTCCTTTTTTTAAGGCCCCAAAGATAAGGGTAGCATCCCTTAAGGTCAAATTAGTTCGTTCAAAGCCCTGAGATAATTGACCACCGAAGTTTTCTACGAATTGAGACTAAGGATGTATACGGATCGGATTCACTTTGGATCTTAGCATTACTAAAGCTGACTGAATTAGGATGCTGCCTAATCGAATTCAGAGCATAATAATTCTGAATCGGCTGAAGAAAGCTAATAATTTGATCCAACCAACTTAAATATCCGAAGATTTTTCAATCACAAGTGTAAAAGTGTACCTTGGTTTTGAAAACTTAGTAGTCAAGCATGCAATTTTTTAGTCCTAAAGGGGTTTGGTGTAGTAGAAAGCAAGGTTGTTAAATGCAGTGAGGTGGAGCGAGGCCTAAGCCTGGAGGCGTTGGAGCGTAAGCTTCATGATCAATCGGGGTCCAATCGAACCCTGATCCATTTTCACCCCTCGAGTCCCGAACCCCTAGGGCATCCTCATCCATCTCTCTCTCTCTCTCTCTCTCTCTCTCTCTCTCTCTCTATAGGTCTTCGGCACCGTCCGCTCCCTCGCCCAGTTCTGCTTCACCGGCTCCCAGAAGGACTCCAGCTGCAACAACATCCTCGAGTACAACAAGGAGCGCAACGCCTTCGACAAGGTCCACCAGGAGACCTTCGGCAAGTTCGGTTGCCGTCGAATCGTCCCGGGTATGTTCCTCGCCGTCGACCCCAAGGGTTGCGCCGTCATGATCGGCACCTGCGAGAAGCATAAGCTCATCTACGCCCTCAACTGCGACACTGCTGCCCGCCTCCCCATCTCCACCCCTCTCGTCTGCGACACTTCTTGTAACAGAAGAACCCAAAGAAACAACGTACATAATCAACGGTCTCAACGATGCGATCCGACGGTCAGGATAGTCTGTTAGCAAGATTGGATAAAATCAGCTATCACACTTGCGACATACAGACGAGCGAGGGGGCAATGACGGTGATGTCGTTGCCGTTGCAGCTCAGCACCCGAATCAATTTTCACTGCATCCTCGCCTCCACCTCTGCTTCCCTCCTCCTCCCCCCCCCCCCCCCGCCCTCTATGATCCCTCCCTCTGCGTACGGACCCGATGGAAACCTCCTATTTTGCCGGAACCGAAGATCCTTGAGCTCGATCTCCTGCGCCTTCATCGGCACTAACAAGCGCAACCACGACCTTGATGGCATCAACCACTTTTCGAAGCTCCCGGTTGGCATAACGCGCTTGAGTTTTTGGTTTCCTCCACGCCAGTGGCTCCGTCCCGTCCTAGCTTCAAAACTCATCCGATGGAAAGAACCCGAGCTCGAAGATTTCGCTCAGAACTCCTCTGATCGACTTTTCGATGGAACCCGGTGCTTGATGACGGAGTTGTTACTCCAAAGAAGAATCTCTCCGGACGAAGAGAAGACTTCGTCCGCTGCGCACAGTTCGTCGTTCCTGTAGTTCGCGAACTCGAAGCAATCGAGATCGGCGATGGATGTCGAAGATCGGCGCTCCTCCGGCGGGGCTTCTACCGATCCTGACGAGATCAATAGATCGCGCAACGAGAGGGCTTCTTCGGCATCGGAATCACATGGCTCTCCTCCTTTTCCCTCCATTTGTAATTCCTTTCCCTCTTGCTTCATAAAAGGCAAATCTCGACGAAAACTACTGAAAACCAGGTGTCCCGAGTAGGGACTACACAGATGCGTACGCTTTAGGAGCGAAGCGCGTTTCGACTTGAGGCGTGCGCTTCCATAAGTGAAGTGTGCGTTTCAAGCCTGAAACGCCTCAATACCTTGAGTGTGCGCTTCGCCTATGAGGCATACGCTTCAGGTATTGAGGCGTACGCCTCTCACAACACTGGTCGAAAGAGTCTTAGGTCGCTAGATAAGTTGTTGGGGTTTGCGGGAGCGAAGCAATGCATGTTTGGTCGAAAGAGTCTTAGGTCGCTAGATAACTTTTTATAAATTTTTGAGGCTTCAAAAACCATTTTTTCCATTCAATCAATCATGCTGAACACATCTGTAAGGTTAGAATTTCAAAAAAATACCTAAAAAATATTAGTGGGTAGCGTTGGTATCCAGTAGGTTTTCATCTCTCTCTCTCTCTATATATATATATATATATATATATGGGCTTTATTTGCTAATATCGCCATTACCTATCATCACCTCTTTTTTTTGTTTTTTTATGAAACAGACGTTACAGATGTGTTCCACCAACAAGGGGCTCCGCTTGTCTGGCAGGAGCGGTTAGTGCGCGTCACCTTCAAATCTCAATGGTATTAATTGTATAACAGGTATGGGCCTGTCTAACCCAGCTTTCTCTGTAAATTATGACATGTAGGCAGGACTTTATAAGCCTTGAAAAATCAACATCCTGCAATTTGGGGTACTTTCTCACTATTTTGAACATGCTGAATCCGATGGTTGGTTTGGATCAAAACAACTTGTGGATAAGAGATTTAAACTCATTTTGTACATCATGGCACCATTACTAAAACATTACACTCATGGCACCATTACTAAAACATTACACTTATATATACATACATATATATAACATTCACAATATTATTGCAGCTATGGCTATCATCTTGATAGTAAAATAAAAGTTTAGATCTTAAAATAGCGAGGTTCATTTCTGTCCTTGGCCAAATAATTCTGGTTTCATGTTGGTAGCATAGTGACAAACGTTTTAAACGGCAATTTCTCGTTTCTCAAAAAACTCGTGAGAAATTGATTTTTTTTTATAAATCTCGCATTTTTTCGGCAAAATCTCTGTAATAAAAAAATAAATTAAAAAATATAACATTTTTTATAAGAAAATATTAATAAAAAATTATTTAAAAATAAAAATACATGTTTTTTTGTGATAAATAGCCATTTAAAATGTAAATATCACATTTAAATAACGGTATTTATGTTTTTTCATAAATCTCATGAGATTTTGAAAATCTCGCAAGAAATTACCGTTTTAAACTTTCAGGCAATTTCTCTCAATATTATTGCGAGATTTTCATAAATCTCGTGATATCTGTCACTATGGTTGGTAGGAAGACTTTGACCAATACCCCATCTTTGTGGGGGAAATAAGCATCATTATTGAATGTGACAATAAATTAATAACTAATAATTTAACTAGATACTTATTTAATGCTATAATTAAATACATCTAAATAGCCAGTAGGTGAATTTTTTTGCTACATTCGTGGGTTCCAAACCTTCCCTGAAAAACTTTTTCTTTTTTAATTATTTGAGCCTCCACATGCTAACTATATATTTGATTTAATAGAAACCAGCCTTTGGTCATGTTCTTCTGATGCTTATGTCGAATTTACCAGAGAGAAAAATCAACAGTCTACATTGTGCAAAATTTACAATATTAAAAAATTATATTTTTTGCCTTTTAAAAAAAGTTATATATATTTTTATGTCAAAAATTTATAATTTAAAAGTCAATTCTTATTATTTTGACAATAGTGAACACTTCCATGCATTTGTATTGCGAATAAAAGTGATCAATATAAATGTTTAAATAGTAAATAATCCCACATTAATTTTGAAATTTAGGACCATCTCTCTCTCTCTAAATTGAAACAATTTTTCAAAGACGTGAAGTGGTGAGAGAATCTTTACTACAAGGGAAGGGAAAGGAAGAAAAAGACGACAATAATGGATGATCCTGTTTATTTAAATTCCCACTTTTCCTTTTTCTTTGTATTTTATTTTTTGACAGCTGGAAAAATAGATAAGGATGCCCTTCTACTTTATTTAGGTAGACAACAAAGGGAAATTCAATAATTCATAGTCACGGCATTCCTAGCAAGGAAATATAGATGACACCATCCCTGGTTTTCACTTTGCATTTTTTGTTTGTTTATATCTGCATAGAAAAATGAGGGAAGCCCATACTTTTTGACCATTGACGTAGTGATAAAAGAACAGTGATCCCATCATTTGAAATAGGATGTCTATGGTTTTTGTTTTTTTTTTTCAAAGGAAAGCTGAAATTGAAATTAAGTAGGGGTGTCAATGGGTTGGTTTTACCCATACCCGACCCGAACCAAACCCTATAGGGTCCGGGTATGGTGATAAATAAGAAGACCCGATTAAAACTTGGGTCTGGATCCAAAGGTCTGATTAATACATGGACCAGGGTATAGTTTGTGAAATTTTATATCAGGGACCTAAGTTTAGATTAAGACCTACAAATTTTCAAATGTAAAAATGATAAAAAATATTGTTTTATCGGGTATGACCTGGGTCTGGTTCATGTAGATCTTATCGGGTCTAGGTATGGTTTCTCTTATCTTATGGTGGGTTTGATTACACTCGGATCCGAACTCGATACCATACATGAAAATCAAGGACAAGTCTGGTTCCACCTGGGTATGAACCAAACCTGACCCGTTGACAGCCCTAGGGTTAAGGTAGACTCCTACGTATGTATTACTTAGGGATGATAGTGGACCGGAGGAAAACGGGGGCCTCGCACTGCCTCACTCTATTTGGACTGGGGATCGAGGACATGAAACGGGGAATAGACTGGGGATGAAGGTTTAAATCAAAACCCGTGCAGGGATGGAGGTGGAGATGAACTTACTCTTGCCCAGTCTCGATCCCTATTAAAAAATGACTATTATACCCTTATATATTATAAGATCATATATATATATATAACCCTAACATAAAACCTTTTCTCGTATCTCTCTTATATCCTTCCTCTAACAGCGGAAGGACAAGAAAAACGGGGCCTCGCCTCCACTTAGTCCCGTTTGGACCGGGGATGGAGGACATGAAAATAGGAGTGCATTGGGAATCAAGGTTAAAATCAAAACCCGTGTGGGATGAAGGCGGGGATGGAGGGCAAAATTTTGAGACGGGCCGGGGTATCCATTGCCATCCCTAGTATTATTATTAAACAAACTGTACAATACGAAAACATTTTTCATTGCTGCTTTCTAATCCGGGGGACCATCTTTCCAGCTGATAAAGTCGCCAATTTAGAGAGATGTTTATTGAAATCTGACTTTGTGGGAAGGATTTTTTTAGAGACTCAAAATCAACAATTGACAAACACAAGATTTTGTAATTTAGGGATCATAGTTTTTCATCCAAAAAGTACAATCCCAGGGTCAATTTTTATTAAATCGACCATGCTGAATTTTGTCTATGGGTTCAGATTTGATAAAAACAATTGTATCAACATGAATTAAACTTGTATGAATGAATATAACATAATTCAGTTGCCAAGCAAATGGGTTCCACTCATCTCCAAAGTCATCCGTGCCCCTCATTGGGATTTCATTGATGGAGGTTGTTTTGATCAAATCGGGCTCCATAGATGTGATCTACACCATTCATTTAGTGAAGATCAACATTTAAATAAAAAATCAGACAAATGTGCAGTTTTTGGCAAAACACAAAATTGTGTTTAAAAATATCACATTTTTTCATCCAAGGTGTACGATCCAAAGGTTGATTCTTACTAAATCGATAGTGATGAATTTGTCTATAGATTCAGATTTGATAAAAACAATTGCACCAATAAGATTTAAGTGGGGTATGAAGATGGGGGGATGACATAAGGGACGAGTGGAACATAACTCGTTTTTTTACAGAGAAAGCCCAGTTATACAACCATTCCATTTGGGTTTTGAACTTGCAACGTCCCAATCGCAAGGTGACGTGCACTAACTGCTCCTGCCAGACAAACGGAGCCACCTGGTTGGTGTGGAACACAACTCGTTGCCAAACACTAGATTGGGAATGAAGTTGGCCACATTTCAACACTATTATGTTTTCCTTATATTTTTATATAATTTCTTATATATTTTTAGAATATGATCGATATTTTTTAAGAATTTTTAAAAAATAATAATTTGGTAAAACCAATTTCTCTCCCTCTCTCATCATTATGATCTATACGTGGTGGGGGATTTCCCGAAATATTACTTCTTTTAGTGTGAAAGCTTTTTAATAATATTTTGAACTTGAATTTGACTAGGGAGTTTGTAGAATAAAAATTGCATTATTTAATTATTTAGGCTTATCTTGTTGCCCCCAAAATTTTTAATGATTTTTAATCACACCATCTTATCCTAGGGGTTGTGTCTGCTTTCTTATCCAAGGGTTTCACATGGGTAGGCATGGTAGGATTCCCACTTCTTCTTTATTTTATTAATTTTTATGTTATTTTTTTACAAATTAGTAACATGACAAAAGAAAGAAAAAATAAAGGTGATGAGTGCCCCCCTAATGACTGACAACAATGAAGCAGGCTAATTTAAAAAAAAAAGATTAATGGCCTATTTCCTTTAAAATTTTGAGCATGTGCAAATATGTTAAAATTGATGCCAAGTATCAAAATGATATTTTTTATTGAATATTTTTTCAATTGATGATTTACGAATCACATAAAAATTCATATCATAAAAGTACTTATCGCTTTAAAGTTTTAAAGAGGGAAAGAAAATAGATGAAATGTTGAACGGCCACTATATTTAATTATACAAGTTCTCAAAAATATTTTTATTTATCAAAAGAAAATTATACAAGTTCCAAAAAACACACAAATGACATTATGATGAATCAAACCCAAAGCAACGGATCGGATCCCAACTAGGGCTGCAAAGGATCAGATACATGACAGATCCTCCCTGATTCCAATCCAATTTTTTTGCAGACAATCAAAATCCTAGTCAGAATCCGAATAAGATCTGATAATCTAAGATTGGATCTGGACCCACCCCTTTCAAAACTATTTTTGTTTTCCTACTTCTGCACACATACAGTCGATCCTAAAAAGACCCATCAAGGACGGCCATCGAAAGAGGTGGGGCTTCCCCGGAGCAAACTCGAGGGTCTGGGCTTTGAGGCCGATCGGCTCCGCCTGAGAGGAGGAACACTGATGATTGATGGTTTTGCAAAGAGGAACGAGAAGGGAAGAAGGAAGGTGAAGAGGGGAAGGGAAGCCATGGAAATACAGTAGAGAGAAAGACAGACTAGAGAGAGGGAGATGCAGAGCTAGCCTGAGAACGGATTTAGGTGATATGATGAATCACCCATCGTTGGTGCTTTGACATCCTCGCCGTTCGTTCGATTGTGCAAGCAAGTGGAGCTCACATAGATGCTGATGATGCGGTTATCATCTCTTGAATCGATGGTCAAGATGTCAAAACACCAAAATAGGGTGATTTGGCATGTCACCTTATCTGCTATTGCTTTATCGGGTTCGGAGCTTCTCATGAGAAGATGACGATGATCTCCTCTGAGTGTTGACCCCCATAACAATTAAGTGGGTCGGGTAAGTACGACCCGATATGGATCTTAATGTTTCCAACATGAGGCAGCCAGAAAACTGCAATTCATGCATCTGTACAACCAAGGAGATCAAAATAACCAGCCACAGTTGCTTCAAAAATCACAGATACTATAAATTACTCATTTTCATTTTTCTGTTGAGCTTAGTACACAGTTACTTCTTGGACAGCTTACACTGGAAAAGCAATTAGTGACCCGATCCCGTGGCTGCTCCAAGAACCAAGTCATGTAAGTGTTCCTACAAATTTCTTTTCAAACCATGTTTCTTCAGCTAACAAGATGGAGAGATGTTATAGTATCCTTCGCCATAACAAGAGCTAAATACAATGTTCTGAAAAATAAAACAGAAAAGTGAAAGAAATGAAGCACAACTGCCTCTCCATGCTGCAGATTGTTATTTGTACAAAATGCACCTTTGAAGAACTGCAAGCCCAAGATACTAGGCCATCCAAACCTTCCAGAGAGCATTAGCAACCGGATCTACCAAGAGAAATGCTCCATCAAAATTTTGAACATAAGAACAAGAGCAAGGAACCCATACTTTTGAGTCTTGATAAGTTAAGCTGGTTAAATTTGGATCAAAGACACCAAGCAACTGTTCTCCACATGATCTCTTTGGTGGTAAGCATTGTGTCTTTCCAGGAGCCAATATGGAGATATTGAGTCGAAACCTCAAGATGATGTTCAATCAATTTCAAACTTGTCAACATTGGACAAACAACAACTTAATAAAATCTAATGCTTGACAAGTTGGTGCATGGCCTTCCTGTTGGGGTTATAACGGACATACCGGGTCTCCCCACAAGTATGAATCGATAGAAACAATAAACAACTTAATAAAATCTAATGCTTGACAAGTTGGTGCATGGCCTTCCTGTTGGGGTTATAACGGACATACCGGGTCTCCCCACAAGTATGAATCGATAGAAACAATAAAGCAATGACAGTGGAAGGAATAAAACCAAAATAAACCAACAACGGAAACAAAATATCACACAATGATTTACGTGGTTTCCTCTCAACTGAGGTATGTCTATGACGACCACTAGGTCATCAACTTTCACTTTCTTCAAACAAAGATTACAGAGTGGCCAAAAGGCATAAGCCTTACAAACATACAAGGTGTAACGAAATGAACAAGAGGATATACCTCACTGAGAAACAAAGAACGAATGATCTGAAGAACCAACTTGACGAAGTTGTCCTGAAAGAAGTGTAGCAACACTTCTTGCTTTTTGTTCACTCCACACCCTTTCGGTGCCCTAAAATAGTTTCTCACGCCTTTTCGCTTTCTTCTGCTTCTTATTTTGCTCTCTCATCCATCCCTTAAATAAAGGACAAGACTCGTATTTAATGTGGAAGACTAAACGTCTTGCACAACTTACAATGTGACTGAAGCGCATTAGCAGAAATCGTTATTCACTTGAAGCCACAAATCGCTATCCAACGACTACTACAAATCGTTATCCAACGACTACTACAAATCGCTATGCAGCGATACCACAAATCACTATACAGCGATACTGCAAATCGCTATCCAGCGAGTACTGCAAATCGCTATTCAGGTTAAAGTACTCTTCGCCAAATCATTATCGATAAATCATTGATCCTCAAACTTTGAACAGCTGAATCGTCATTCAGCTGAGAGGACTTCTACAAATCGCTATCCAGCGAATACAAAAATCGTCCTCAAGAAAATCAGACATCGTGCTTGGAATTCTGCAGTGATACTGAATGTGCATCGAACCAATGAATCCCACAAATGAGGGAAACCCAACAATTCTCCCCCTTCCTGACTTATGTGGAAGTTTCTTCCATTCCTGCTAGGAATCGACACTTCTCATGCTTGTTCTTGGGCAATGACTTGGTCAACATATCTGATATATTGTCATCAATATGCACTTTCTTAAGTTGCAACAATTTTTCATTCAAGACATCTCGAATCCAATGGTATCGAACATCAATATGTTTTGATCTTGAATGAAACGATGAATTCTTATTCAAGTGAATCACACTGTAGCTATCACAGTGAAGAACATACTCTTGTTGCTTCAAGCCCAACTCTTACAAGAATTTCTTCACCCATAACAATTCCTTACTGGCTTCTGTAATAACGATGAACTCAGCTTCTGTAGTGGAGAGAGATACATATTTCTATAATTTCGACTGCTATGCAACTGCTCCCCTTGCAAAAGTAATCAAATACCCAAAAGTAGACTTTCTATTGTCTACATCACCAGCCATATCAGAATCTGTAAACCCATCAAGAATAGGTTCATCCTTTTTAAAACACAGGCTCAACTTCGAAGTGCCCTGAAGATACCTCATAATCCATTTCACTGTTGCCCAGTGTTTCTTCCCTGGATTTGACAGAAATCGACTAACAACTCCAACAATATGAGCTATGACTGGTCAAGTATAGACCATAGCATACATGAACGAACCTACTGCCGAAGCATAAGGAATTTTCTGCATCTCAATTCCTTCTTTATCATTTGCAGGACATTGACTTGAGCTAAGTTTGAAATGGTCTGCAAGTGAACAATTAACAAGCTTTGCTTTGTCCATGTTGAACCTCTCAAGAACCTTTCTGATACACTTCTCTTGCGATAACCAGATCAGCCCATGTGATCTGTCACGAATGATTCTCATTCCAAGAATATGTTTTGCTGGACCTAAGTCCTTCATGGCAAAGGTCTCACTCAGCTCCAACTTTAACTTGTTTATCCTGCTAATGTCTTGGCCCACAATCAGCATATCATCCACATAAAGAAAGAGAATGATAAAATTATCATCTGAAAATTTCTTAACAAACATACAATGGTTTGTGGAGGTTCTTGAATATCCATGATCAGTCATAAAGGAATCAAACTTCTTATTTCATTGCTTTGGTGCTTGCTTCAATCCATACAAGCTCTTCTTTAGCTTGCAGACTAGGTGCTTTTTACCCTTGTCAATGAAGCCCTCATGTTGCTTCATATAAATTTTTTCTTTCAAGTCACCATGCAGAAATGCAGTCCTCACATCAAGATGTTCAACTTTCAAATTCATGCTTGCAGCTATACCGAGCACAGTTCGGATGGAAGACATCTTTACAACTGGTGAGAAGATTTCATCAAAATCAACTCCCTTCTTCTGAGCAAAACCTTTCACTACAAGCCATGTCTTGTATCTAGGTTGAGAGTTGATCTCATCAGTCTTCTGCCTGAAGACTCACTTGTTCTTCAACACCTTCTTCCCTTTAGGTGTCTTTACCAGATCAAGGGTGTGATTCTCATGCAATGAATTCATTTTCTCTTTCATTGTCTTAAGCCACTCAGTTTGGTTTTCGTTCTCCAAAACTTTTTCAAAAGTTTCTGGCTCACTTTGATCTATAAACATCACATACTCATTCGATGCGTATTTTCTGGATGACTGTTTCTCTCTGGTAGACCTCCTTATCGGAGTTTGAGGAAGTGACTCTTGGGGTGTTGGCTCCCCCTAAATTTCTGTCTCATCATATCCTTCCTCTACATCATTGTGAGGAGGTGGCATCTCCTCCACGAAATTCTGAACAACCGACGCATCAAGGGGATCTAAGTCAACAAGATCATTTTTATTGGACTCTGATGGCTCAGAGTTACCAATGTCTTCAATGGTCTGATCTTCCAAGAAGACAACAACTTGACTTCTGACCACCTTGTTATCAACAAGGTCATAGAGTCTGTAGCCAAATTTTTCATGTCCATAGCCAAGGAATATGCACTGCTTGGCTTTTGGATCAAGTTTGAACCTCTCTTTCTTCTGAACATGAACAAAAGCTCTGCAGCCGAACACTCTTAAGTGTCCATAAGAAAGTTTTTTCCTTGTCCAAACTTTCTCTGAAACATCTCCCTTCAAGGGAATAGAAGGAGACAAGTTGATAAGATCAATTGTTGTCCTCATTGCCTCACCCCAGAAAGGTCTTGACAATTTAGAATGTGACAACAAACATTTGACTCTCTCAAGGATGGTGTGGTTCATTCTCTCAGCAACTCCATTCTGTTGAGGTGTCATCCTCACAGTCCTTTCATGCTTGATGTCATGATTGATGCAATGTTGATCAAATGACCCAATGTACTCGCCATCATTATCTGAGCGAATACACTTCAACTGCCTGCCAGTTTCTCTTTCAGTCATGGCCTGAAAATGCTTGAATACATCTAAAACTTGGTCTTTAGTTCTCAGTGTATAAGTCTAGACTTTCCTAGAGTGATCATCAATGAAAGTCACAAAGTACTATGCACCACCAAGTGTCTTGACCTTCAAAGGTCCACAAACATCAGAATGTACAAGATCTAGAACATGAGATTTTCTAGATGTAATGCTTCTATGGAAAGAAACTTTGTTCTGTTTACCATGGAAGCAATGAACTCAAGGTTCCAAAGATGTACCTGCTGCACCCGCCAGGAGCTCTTTCTTACCTAGGACTTGCAGTCCCTTCTCACTCATATGCCTGAGCCTTCTATGCCATATCTCTATGGACGAGCCAGTTTTCACAACATTCACAACACTCTTGCAGGTGTTCGCTTGCAAAGTGTAGATGAAGCAGGTCTTAGTTCCTCTTGCTACCACCAAAGAACCCTTGGTTAACTTCCACCTTCTATCACTGAAGGTATTGTTGTAGCCCTCATCATCCAACTTTCCGGTAGAGATCAGATTCAGTCAAATGTTTGGTACATGCCTCACATCTTTCAGCAACAATTTGCAGTCAATGTTTGTTTCCAAGCAAATGTCGTCAATGCCAACAATCTTCGACACATCTTCATTTTCCATTCAGACATTCCTGAAACTACCTTACGAGTAAGAAGTGAAGAAATTAGCCCGTGAGGTAACATGAAATGAAGCTCAAGAGTCAATAACCCAATCGGTCACTTGATCGATCAGACTGATGCAAGTGCCATCACAAATAACCATGAGCTCTCCATATGTGATTGCGGTTGTGGCACTCTACTTTTCTTCTGAGTTCTTTTTTTTTTGCTCCTTGAACTTGAGCTTCCTGCACTCCCGCTTCATATGCCCCTTCTTGTGGCAATAATAACACTTGACATCTTTCTTTGAGCTCGAGTGTGAGTGGCCTTTGGATTTGCCATGGTAGTGCGGAGCCTTGCTCTTACTCCTGCTTCTATCCCGGTTTTCAATCACAAGTGCCTCAGAGGTAGAAGGATCTGATGACTTTCTTCTCGTCTCTTCATTCAGAAGACTACTGGTAACTTGGCTCATTGTTACCATTTCATCAGGTGCAGAGTTACTGACTGTGACCACCAAGGTTTTCAAACTCTCAGGAAGGGAACTAAGGAGCAACAAGGCTTGCAACTCATCATCAAAAGTAATTTTCATTATAGTCAACTGATTTACAATGCTTTTGATCTCATTTAAATGCTCTGCAATAGAGCTGCCCTCTTTGTATTTGAGGTTCACAAGCTTTTGAAATAGAAAGGCCTTATTCACTACCATCTTTCTATCATAAAGACTTTTCAGTTTAGTCCAAAGACAATGCGCCGAAGTTTCTATGGATACATGATGAAAGACACTATCATTTATCCATTGCCGAATAAAACCGACAACCTTTTGGTCTAGCTCTCTCCATTTGTCATCTTTCATCTCTTCTGGTTTGCTGCTATCACCCTTTATAGGTCCATCTAGATCTTTACAAACCAAAAGGTCTTCCATTTTTGTTTTCCATGCCATCCAGTTTGTGCCATTTAAACAGATCATGTGACCGACGTTGTTCTCCATGACTCACACACAAATATATGATGAACTGAGACTAAAAACCAAAGCTCTGATATCAGATGTTGAGGTTATAACAGACGTATCAGGTCTCCCCACAAGTGTGAATCGATAGAAACAATAAAACAATGATAGTGGAAGGAATAAAACCAAAATAAACCAACAACAGAAACAAAATAGCACACAACGATTTACGTGGTTTTCTCTCAACTGAGGTATGTCCATGATGACCAATAGGTCATCAACTTTCACTTTCTTCAAACAAAGATTACAGAGTGACCAAAAGGCATAAGCCTTACAAACATACAAGGTGTAACGAAATGAACAAGAGGATATACCTTACTGAGGAACAAAGAATGAATGATCTGAAGAACTAGCTTGATGAAGTTGTCCTGAAAGAAGTGTAGCGACACTTCTTGCTTTTTGTTCACTCCACACCCTTTCAGTGCCCTAAAATAGTTTCTCACACTTTTTTGCTCTCTTCTGCTTCTTATTTTGCTCTCTCATCCATCCCTTAAATAAAGAACAAGACCCACATTTAATGTGGAAGACTAAATGTCTTACACAACTTACAATGCACCTTAAGCGCATTAGCACAAATCATTATTCACCTGAAGCCACAAATCGCTATCCAGCGACTACTACAAATCGTTATCTAGCGACTACTATAAATCGCTATGCAGCGATACTGCAAATCGCTATCCAACGAGTACTGCAAATAGCTATTCAGGTTAAAGTACTTTTCGCCAAATCGTTATCGATAAATCGCTGATCCTCAAACTCTGAACAGCTAAATCGTCATTCAACTGAGAGGACTTCTACAAATCGCTATCCAGCGAATACGAAAATCGTCCTCAAGAAGATCAGGCGTCGTGCTTGAAATTCTGCAGCGATACTAAATGCGCATCGAACCAATGGATCCCACAAAGGAGGAAAACCCAACACTTCCAAATTCTGGTTTCAGAGCATCCTTGATAGATTCCTGGACCGACCATATGGCTCAAAAATGCCATAATTCTAGTGATTCGTATGTTGCCAGTTTCTGCACTGAATTTAGCACACAAAATGTGAATTACATAATACAATGATTCTAGAGACCTTAAGGGTCTTTAAGATTTTGGCAATCCCCACATTATGTTGCTAATAAGAAAATTAGCGAAAGTGTCTTAGTCCACATTGTTACCAATAACCCCCACAGGAGCAAGCCCATCTTTGAAATAATGGAAACTAATGGCATCTCTTACTACAATAATCATGTATTCACTCTTTGTGATAAGTTTAACAAAATTGTGACAATCACCACCTATGTCACAGGGACTCGGCCAACTAGGTGCCGCATCTGGGTCGTGCCACGTGGGTGTGCGTGCGGGTGCGGCACCCAGTGTGGTCAACTTGACCCTGGGTGCGGTCAACGCACCCAAGGTCATTTGTGTCCAACTTTTGGACTTTATATATAAATATATATATATATATATTTATTTATTTATTTATTTATTTATTTATATATTTTTGCTGCACCCCCGCACCCATGTGACATAGATCACCACAGATCCTAAGGTTCTTCGTGATCCTAATGGGTTTCTCCTTAATAGTGCTAATCATCCCAAAAGCAGCTGCCAATTTCTCACTATGATATCGGAGTGAATCTTCTTTGTGTTCATGTTCAATATCATGCAGCACAAAATTTGTGTGAGGAAGGTAACCTATGCTGCTTATTCTCTGAATCAACCTGTTGATCTCACTGTTGATAGCTTCCATCTGTGGATGCGATTTATCATCTAAAGAGAATGCATGCATTTTTTGTCAACTTCCATCCAACTGCATCCAGGCTCTTTTCTCACCCCTCTGTCTGTCATGGATTTCCGGACTTGAGAAACATCATCCCAATTGAAAGAAGCAGCATAAATATTTGACAAGAGTATGTAAGTTCATCATCAGGTTGCAGTTAAAGAATGTGATTCGCAACATAACCTGCAAGCTTGACGTTTCCATGGACCCTGCACGCTCCAAGAAGCGCTCTCCAGATAACAGCATCAGTTTCACATGATGTTTCGTGAATGAACTTGATTGCTTCATCAAGCTTCCCAGCATGTCCAAGAAGATCAACCATACAACCATAATGCTCTATTCCAGGTTCTATCCCATAAAGCCTGATCATCTATCTATAGTAATGCCATCCTTCATCAACCAGACCAGCATGACTGCAGGCAAATAGAATCCCAGCAATGGTAATATAGTTGGGTTTCATCCCTGATTTCAGCATCAACTCAAAAAGATGCAAAGCCTCCTTGCTAAAACCATTTTGAGCCATACCAACGATCATCGTACTCCAAGAAATCACGTCCTTGGTGGTCATCCTTGTAAATGCAGCATTTGCTTCTTCAAGACTCCCATACTTGCAGTACATGTCCAGAAGTGCATTGCTCACGATTAGATCCTTTTCGGACTTGACAACGTGCGCATGCACCTGCCTGCCTACCTCTAACAGCACTAAGCTAGTACAAGCTCTAAAGATACTGGTTAAAGTAGCCTGATTCGACATGAAACCTGTACGTTTCATCTGCTTAAAAAGATCAACAGCTTCTTCGCCATCGCCATTATGAGCAACGGCTCCAACGATTGAATTCCATACAACCAAATCCCCTGTAACCATTTCGTTGAAAACACCAAATGCATCGCTCAAGCTATCCCATTTAACATAAGTATCGATCAAAGTACTTCGAACAAAGACATCTGATTCCAACCCACTATCTAGTATACGGCAGTGCAACTGCCGCAGAGTTCTAAAGTCTTGACAAGCTCTAAGAACAGAAGAAAACGTGAACATGTTTGGTCTTGTTCCTTCTCTATACATCAGGACTAAGAGTTTCAGCGCTTCATGATCAAAACCATGACCAGCATAAGAAGATATCATGGTCGTCCAGGAAGCAACGTTTCTTTGAGACATTTCATCAAACACTTTGCGCGCATCGGATAAACAGTTGAATTTTACGTACATATTGAGGAGATTGTTGAGCAGAAACGTATTAGGACGATACCCATTTGAGGAAAGGTGATGGTGAACGAGTTTGCCATGCGAAGCTGCTCCACTGCCGATGCAACACTTGATGAGCTCCGTGTAGGTGAGGTAGTGAGCATGAACGCCACTTTCCTCCAGCAAATTCATCGTGGCGATCGCTTTCTCGAGGTTTCTCTCGTAGCAAAACCTGTTGAAATCGTAAGTCAAATCCGAACAATTCCTTCTTATGATCGGAACGGCTTTCATGAAGGATTTCATCGACAGAAGCACAGAGAACTCACAAGGACACGAACCCAGTGTCGCATCACGGCCAAGCCACTCGGTTTAGTCCTCCCTTTTGCTCACCTAATGCTTGTCTGGGTATTGGACTACTGGGTCTAGTTGGGTCACGATCAGAGGTGAGGGAGGATCACGTACAATGTGATTGCACATTTTTAGTGTGCTGCTGCACCTGATCACCGTCCGTTCCCTGAAGACGCAAAGATGGAGGGTGATCAGGTGCAGCAGCACTAAGAGCGTTCGGTTACTTTTGCACCTGATCTTCCCTTGCAAAAGGTTGCTTGATGACTCTAGGTTGATAGTATCAGGGTTCGGTTGGCGTGCTCTGGATCGGAATAGACCAATTATTACCGAATCTGGTCTGATAGAACAAGCTGTTGGGCTAAGTCCTAAGTCTGATTAAGTATTCAGGTCAGACGGACAGGCCTGAGTTGACTCAGATTTGTTCATTTTATATATTCTAGGGCTCAAACAAGGCTGCAATTGAGGTCAGCTACTTTCCAATACAAAATATAAAATTTCAAATGTCGGTACACCAACACCTCAGAGTTGGACCCTGGGTCTAGTGTGTGAGGGAGTTGTGCATGATGGAGGGTCGATCTTGGCCTAGCAAAACTAAGTTTGCAGTACTTGTAGATGATGGAACACACACACATAAGCATGCACACACACACAAGAAAAGAAATAAAAAATATGTCATTGTGGTTTCACATATGGGAAAAAAAATTAATTTAACATGTCACATATTCATGTTTTATATTTGAGAAGAAACATATCACTCAATAATATTGAGTCAATATATCACACGATATAGTTGTGTATGGTGGAAGAATAAATTAGTTTAAGATGTCACATTGTTAAGGTCATAATTGTGCAATTAGTTTTATGTATTTGTATTTAGATATTATCTTTATTTAATTTATGTTAGATTCTATATTCTTATTTTTGAGCAGCTCGTGACTTAAAAGATGATGAGAAAAGATCCAGCTTGGGCTCATTGTAAAGAAGAAGACCTTGATAATCTTAAAAAGAAAAAGAAAATTTGATATGCAATTACTCCAGACAAAATGTTAAAGGTAGAGTGGCTAGAATGAAGCAACATTTAGCTTAGACAAATGTGAACACCCCAAATTTTTCAAAGTTTTGTAAAAATGACCCTTTTGCCCCTAACCCCGTTTTCTGAGAAAATCAAGTCATTTCTTCAGATTTTCTGAATTAAAAACCCATATTGACATATTCAAAATCAACTCCGGATCCGAATCCAATATTTTAAATCCATATTTTCTCAAAATCCGGATCCAAACCCATTTTCTGAAGAAATTTTCTTAAAATAGTTTTTTCTCAGAAAATTTCTCTTTTTTGTAAATATTTTTGCAAAAAAACACAAAAAAAATAGTTTAATCTTTGGTTTCTCGTAAAACTTTAGGATTTTATTCTAAAAATACAAAAAAATAGAAAGATAACACCAAAAACCAAAAAAAAAAATGGAAAAATTTTGAGAAAAAAATGAATTAGTTTAAACTTTAAAAAGTCAAATTTTTGCTAAAAAGCCCTGAGAGCCTCCCTTTGTAAAAACTCAAAAATTAGAGGGAGTCTTATGCGAAATATTCTTTTAGGGTTTGAAAACCCTTCGTGAATGAGAAAAGGGAAAGGAGAGTCGCCTCCCTCACTCTGGCCTCTCTCTCTCCTCCATGGCCCGAACTCCCCTCTTCACTCCTCCATCACCAACGGATTTACCTCTGGCCGCCCATCTCCAACGAACCCCCCCTTTTTCGAGAGGCTTCTTCCTCTTCTTTAAGAATGGGCAGAGGCAAACCCTACGGCCCCCGCTTCTACCTCTCCACGTTTCTTCTCCCTTCTCTGGTCACCGCTTTTTCCACCTTTCCCCCTTCTTCTTTCTTCATTCAGTTTCAACCCACTGTGGTCTCTCATCCCCACCATCTTCTTCTCCTTCCTCTTGTTTTCATCTGCCTTCACCCCATCTCCTTCTGATCGATTGCATTTCAACCTTCTTCCTTCTTCCCCTTTTCCTTTGATTCCCTTTATATCAAGTTCTTCCCGCTGGTTCTCTTCGGTTGAAAGAAGCAAACCTCCGCAGCAAGGCTATAGAGGCTTCTCCTCCCAAACAGCTGAAGACCGAAAGCACGGAGACCGCTGCTTCCAAATAGCAGAAGAAAATCTCCGTATTTTCAGGTAAGTAGTCATCCTCTCCTCCCTTTTCATCGCTCACTCATAAGTTCCCTTTACCTCCTATTTTTCATCTGTTACATGTAATCCTTCATCCATATTTTCTTTTTACTTATTTCATTTCCAGTGTTATCTCTATGGGTCTTTAATTTCGGTTATCCTCTCTTACATATCGATGATTGACGACGCCTCGCATTGGCGTCGCCAATTTATCCGGATTTTGGTTTCGTTTATGCATTTACTTTACCTTTTTACCTTTATTTTCTCTTGATCCTCTGGTTTTCTGCCCCATTAAAGCACCATGGGCGGTGTTGAGTTGCCCGTGCAACGTCAACACACCCCTGTGCTACAGCAAAGGGAATGCGCAGGTCCTACATCTATTTTTTTTTTCCTTTTCTTTCACTACTGAATTTTGTTTTCCTGTGGCCTTTTTTTCTACTCTGTTTACATAGCCTCTGCCCCATCGACATCCATTTTAACTCTCCCTTTATCCCCGTCAATCCCTTTTACCAATTGATATGCAGTAGGGTTCATCATTTTTTTTTCTTTTTCTTTCTTTCTCTTATTTCATTTTTTTTAGATATGATTGTTTATTGTAAGAAGCACTCAAAACCAAGCCAATCGATGGCCTCTATATTCTGGCCCCTGTAATCCTATTTGCAATCCACGATGGAAAGATTGACTCACGCCCCTTACGAAATTAGCAGTTCCGACTTCAAGGCTTGCTTTGGGAGGTGTCCATCTTTTGGTTGGCCTATAGATTGTATTGCTAATCCCCTTGATGCCACCATTGGCACAACAACAACATCCTCTCATAGGATGATGAAACTGAACTTATCCATGCTGCAAGAAATGGGTATGAAATTCCATGGAATTGGTCTGGGTCTCATCACAGAGAGAAAATATTGGGTCGTCAGATTCTTAGCCCACAAATGCATACAAGTTCTCAAAGAGAGGCTTCTTCAGACACGCTTGTCGGCTTAAGTCACTCAGGTTCAACCAAAAGATCTGACTCAGAGGTTCCACCATTGTTAGCAAGGTCTCGAGGGAGTAGTGGAAGTGCTTGGATTCGTGAGTACTCAGGGAAGCTGGACAGTTACGGCAATCAGAAATTTTAGATTCTGACCATGCTTCTAAAGTGAGATCTGGTGATCACCACCACTTCGGATGGTACCTTCAAACTGATCGGTTGACATTTGGTGGAGATCATAGGAACTCGATGCAGTACTGTGTATCAAAACCTTCATGGATTTGGTAGGACCAAGCTTGGTGACCCAGGCTCCTTCTAATGCAATTACGCAGAAGAGAGTTGGGCTTCTTTATGAACTTTATGGTCCTCAGGGAATAGGTAAAATTTCATATTTGCATGATCTCTAAATTACTAGTTTTTTTTTCTCTTTTAAAAAAAAAAATACCAGACCATTGTGGTTCTTGCAATTCCTTATGACCGCTAGATTGCTAGAGGCATGCCTGACTCCATCTCCAGCTAAGTATAACTTGCACCTTCATTTTTTTTATGCATCACACTTTGTCAATATAGCATCAACATTTCTTCAATGGATTTCTCGCTCCATAACAATATATAACCCAGTGGATTCATGATCAGTTGTCATAGCAGGTTTAGTTTTCAATTTGATTTGCTGTCATAGTAGATTTGATTTAGTGTAAAATAAGTCTGAGTAATAGATCTAATTCATTATAAAAACAAGTTTGAATAGCATATCTGATCCGCTATGAGAATAAATGTGAGTAAAAAAAAACAGTGATGTCAGGATCACTATTATGAGGCCATTGTAGGTTACTGCACTGTTATTTGTTATCATATTGTGATTTCTTCATTCCCCTGCAGCTGTGTTCTCATGTTGTCATTGCTGTAGCATTTTTACCACATGACATTCTCCACAGTGTAGCTGGGCCACCTTTATCGTCTGTTACATATCAATACACATCCCCTGTACATCGATCTCCCCTATGATATCAAATCATCATATATGTCTCTTTCTTAACTTTCATTAAAATTTTTTTTCTCATTGTTGATTGTGAATATTTTAGCAGACATGTTCATCATACCTTGCTCTGTTTCATAACCATTCTTTGCAAACTGGGATAATTTTTTTTGAAATCCCAATGTCTTACAAGTTTTTTTTTTTTACCCATCCCTCAAGCATTCATATGTTATCATAAAGAAGGGAGTTAATCTAGAGTTTTGAGTGACTTGATGTTATGAAAATGGTGGGTATCGCCAGATTCCCTTCATTGATATTGTAGGAAGATGATTCATTACAGCCATTTGCAGTCATCATCTGCAAATGGCACTGTTCACTGACCTTTTGAACCCATGTTTCCCACCTTCATGCTACCATCCATCATCTTAGGACACTTTCAGCCATGCACACACCCACTGCACTTCCCTTCCAGCATGGGCACATCACTGCACACATATTCACTGTTGCACATTTGTAAGCAGCAGAATTCCATAGGTGAAACAATATACATATTGAAACATTTCAGTAGATTTTCTGTTTTACATCAGAGTCTCCGATGTTAGCCATCCCACTTGTCTCAACAACATTTGATTAGCATAAGTTTTCACTCGATGGATGCCGCTGAAAGGTTCAGTCCTTTGGGACTTTTGTGTATTATTGGAAGTTTATCCACATCTATTAGAATCACTTTGAGACATTAGCTGAAATACCGATTTTCTCATGATCTACTGAACATCAGGGTTTGATCTGCTGCATTTTGAATTTTGGTCATAAGCAAGCAGTGTGAAAACATTGCTTGTGTGTTGACTTGTTCCACCCATATTCAACATATTTCACTTGTACACTCATTCACCTATTTTGCTTGTGTATCATATGTAATGTATACATACATATATATATATATATATATATATGTATGTATATATATGTGCAAGTATGTATATATTCTCACATCTCAAGTCACAAAAATCATGGCATATGAACATCTTATTTTACATCTTTGAAATCAAGGTGATATTCTCTTCTACTTTCATACTAACCAAGTGTTTTTGTAGGAATCGCTGGAGAATGTTGATCTCTCTCTTAGATTAAGATTCTGTCATGTCAATTCTCATTGTAATAAACTAGCTATTAATGAGAATTCTTTACATTTCTTGCTTTAGGTAGAATGAATGAGCATTGTAGAATATCATGAATTGTTTGTTTTCATGCATCTTCTTTATTTCTCAAATTACCACAATGGTGAAACACGAATGACACGTGCACCATTTCGTAAGAGGTAATTGATGTTAAGTTGATGATCCACATCAATGGCCATAGTCAGGGTGTGGACAAAACTTAGCATTTTTACCTTTTACAAAATAACACTGGATCCGCACTGGATCCACTTTCAAAGTCATCATATTTTCTTTAAATATTTTCCTCTTTTATTAGAATTTAACCTAAAATTAATTCAACACATATACCAAGGGCCATAGTCAGGGTATATTGAGGACTAATTTTATTTTAAATCCTATAAAAACACCAAAAAGGTATTTTATCCTTCATTTGAACTTAGATATGACTATTATATAATACATTCAATGACCATAGTCAGGAGTGTATTATATCATTAATCTTATTTAAATTCATTTGAAGAATAAAATATGATTTTCAAACCCAATTTCAAATTCTTTAAATTCATTCATGATTTAGGATAGAACTGCATCATGTTTTCAAAATTCCTTTTTCAAAAACTCCAAGTGATGTAGATATCTTCCTCAATCTATCTTCAGTTCTTATAAAATCCAATTCATCCTTTCATTTTCAAATTCAATCTCATTTTTAATCTCAAAGTTTAATTTAACTTTGAGATGTTAAAGTCATTATATATATATATATATATATATATATATATATATATATATATATATATATATATATATATATTCAAATTCAAATCAGACTTCAAAGTTCAATTTTGACTTTGAAATTCCAAATTCATTTTATATTCAAAACTCCAATCAAACTCAAAGTTCAATTTAACTTTGAAATTCTTGATTCCTCTTCTGAATTCCAAATTCAAGCCCCGAAATTCAAAGTCCAATTTAACTTTGAAATTCATTTGTATATTCGAGATTCAATTTCTAAAATTCATTTTTTCCAAATTCAATTCAAACTTAGAAATTCTTGATTCATCTTCTAAATTTCAGATTCAAAATTTGAATTCAAAGTCCAATTTGACTTTGAAATTCATATCCAAAATCAAATCCTAGTCTCAACTTGGATCCAGATTTTCAAGTATAGGACTCCATTCCACTTTGGATCTCCAATCACGGATCCAAATTCCATTTAGGATTCAAATCCTTATTCTACTCTGGATCTCCCATCACAGATCCAAATTCCATTTAGGGTCCAAACCCTTATTTCACTTTGGATCTCCAATCACAGATCCAAATTTCATTTAGGATCCAGATCCTCATTCTACCATTGGATCTCAGATTCAGATCCAAAATCCAATTCTTAGGATCTAGAATCCAATCCTACATTGGATCTCAGACTTCAGATCCAAATCCATTCTAGGATCCAGAACTCAATTCTATTTTGGATCTCAGATTTCAGATCCAATTCCATCTTAGAATCCAGAATCCAACCTTATTTTGGATCTCAGATTTCAGATCCAAATACCATCTCGTATTCCAAGTCTTAAATCCAATTCCCTTCAAAATTCTAAATCCAAAATTCCATTTAAATTCCAATTCTTAAAGCCAATTCCATTGCATTCAACCAAGTCCCTATTTCGGATCCTAAAAATCAACTCAAAACTCTATCCAGAACTTGGATTCAGATTTCATCTTGAAAATCCAACTTTTACAAATCTCATTTCTCAATTCCTTCAGATTTCCCATATTCCCTTCTAAAATCAAAACATCAAAAGTGGAATTCAATTCCATTCCAAATATTCATCCAAGATCAAACATCTAAATTCAAAGCCCATTTATGGCTCCGAAAATTTCCTTCATTCTCTTTTTATTTCAAGACTTCAAGATCAATTTCCAAATGCCAGGTTTATTTTCCCAAGCTCCTGATTATTCTAAAAAAACTTAGAACTTTAATCTTAAGTTCTAAGTTAAAAAAAAAAACATTTCTTCACTTTATCGGATGCACTTGGAATTTCTTTAAAACATTTTTCAAAAAGAGCATACACCTTTGCGTTTGCACAAGCATGATTCATTATGCATTTTAGACTTAGGATAAATACTTAGATAAATTCTTTGCAAAGCAAAAGGCATAAAATTCGACCCTTGGTTTGATTACCTCTGGTAAAGGCGCCAGGAACGGTCGAACCTCGTACCGACGAGCGGATCCCGTCTCCCAGTTTTCCTGCAAATATTTTTAAAACGGAGGTGAGTTATTTCAAATATTTTAAAATTAAGGTCAAGTGAGACCCGCAAAAGAGTTCCTCTTCCCTTCTCTTCTTTCTTTTCTCTTCTCTCTTTCTTTTCGTTCTTTTATCTTTTCTCCCTTCAAAAAGGAGGAAAATAAGAGGTTGGAAAGGAAAAGAGAAGGAAGAGAGAGAACATTACGAGAGGAAAAATTTTGCGATGATCACAGTTTTGGCAACCGTGATGGGACTCGTCTTCGTCCGGTTGGATCTATGCCTTTGCTTTGCTTTTATATAATCTAAGTCTTTATTCTTCTATGTCGGCTTCATTTTCATGCAAACCTTAGGAGCCTAGACTCTGTCCTAAGCTGACATCATTGCATATAGGATTTAAGTATGGTTTGGTAGGACCATATTGAGGAGATTATTCCATGCTCACATTAGACTTAGGTCTTAAATACAACTCTCCTCAATTCTAGGGATTGAATGTAAAACAATGTATGCAAGTGTATGCTTCTTCTTATTTAAATCTATCTCTTTAGGATTTGCATTAGAGCCTTCTGGTTTTATTTGCATGTTGATCATATTTTGAAGATATCCCTACCCATATTGTCTCGGTCTTCACGTTGCTGGGCTGTCTCACTGAACCATAGTTCAGGAAAGAGCCTCACAACTGGACCACTTATTTGGTTTCGCGCCCCCCTACCACGTACCTAAGGACCATAGTCCGAGGTATATCGGTAGGTGCTCAAGGATGTTGGGAAGCCATTACTTTAGAACCGGATGAGTATTTTTATGCCACGTACTTCGAGCTTCGGCTTAGATATATCGGCGTATCTTGATTGGAATCAGATGATCTGAACCCTAGAGTTAGGATTAAGGTCCTACAAGCCATTTCAAAATATTGCATTTAGAGTCTGCCTCTAGGGAGTGCTGTTTGTGTATCCTTGTTGGTATCTCAATGATTGTATGATATTTTATATTCCCTATATTTTCCAAAACCCTGGGTATATATTATTTAAAATTTCCTCCTTATTTTAAAACCCAGGTGTATTTTCCTTTTTCTTCTCTTAATTTCTTCTAAATTCTTTCTGATCCTGCCTGCAAATTCTTTTCTATATTTTTCTTTACCCTCATTTACAATAAAACATCTTTTGTCAGGAGATGTCCTTTTCAAAATTAATCTTTTGTTCATATTTTACTTTTCAGAAAAACAATGCGGTTGTCGCAAAATTTGGGCGACAACCCAATCCCTCGTAATGGGATGTTTTCATTTTGTGATTTCTTCCTTTATTAAAATTTCTTCCTAGATCTTTTCTAAAAAAACCCCCATTCTATTCATCAGTGAAAACGTCAACATTTCATCATGGTTCAAACGAGAGCAAGAAGAAGGGCAGCTCAGCAACACAATGACAGCGAAGTGGAAGAAATAAACTCTTCCAGATTGTCTCGAAAGCATAATTCAGAGAAAGATGATGTTGACCCGGCAATGTATAAGATCTTTCAAAAAATGATGGCAAAAATGATGTCCGAGCAAGCTGGGGCAAGTTCAAAGAAGACATCTTCTAAGAGCAAGACCAAGAGAAAGCCAGTGAAGAAGCATGTCAGGATCAACAAGAAGAGGGTCCAACAGAACAGCACCTAAGAGGGTTCAGAGTTAGGAGGTGAGGATTCCGAAGAAGAACAGTTTGTATTTGTCCCGAAACATCTGCTACAAGTCAAGAAGGTGGCAGAGGAACCTGAATCAGTCAACAAGCCTAAAGATGGAGTCCCGGCAGAAGACTCAGTTCAAATATTGACGAAGATGGTCAAAGACCTACAGACTCGAGATAAGGGAAAGAGAGTATATACCAGGCAGGACTTCTACCTTGGTTTAGATGGGGACAACAGCTTGGAAGATCTCTTCCAGAAGTTTATCAAATTCGATGGGTCCGGCAACCCAAAGGCCCATCTCGCAATGTTCTTTGCCGAATGTGCCAGGTTCAGTGAAGACAATCGGGCCCTCTTCCTATGCTTTCCTCGCAGTTTCAAGGGCGTAGCAGCTAAGTGGTATGCAGAGCACATCAACCCTGTCGAGCTGCGTGATTTTGATAAAGTTGTCAATCTGTTTATAGAGAGGTTCATGTTCAATACCGAGGCACCGCCAACCCTCAATCACTTATGCAATTTGAAGCAGGATGACAACGAAAAGGCCATAGATTTTATCCGTAGGTGGAGAGATACTTGCAACAAGATGAGAACCCCCGTCTCAGAAGAACATGCCCTTCAACTCATCCTCAATAACTTCTCTCAACCCCTGAAAAGCCTCATTTTCCCATACCCTTCCAAGTCATTTATTGATTTGACTGAGCGAGCTGAATGGCTCGAGATGGGAATAGATAACGAATTCTATGACGGTACCACCTTGGCAAGGGGCTATCAAGATGCAAAGAAGAAAACCCATTTCACTCTTTCCGCTGGTCCCTCATCCGACAACAAGGGTAACAAGGAGGATCATGTTAGCAATTCAGAAGGATTCAGAGGTCAAAAAGGAAGATCTTCCAACAACAATAAACCTTCCCAACCTAATTCTCAACAGCGAGAAAAGAATCAGGAAAAACCAAAGCGCAAGGATTGGGGTCCTGACCGGGAATTCACCCCTTTGGAGCAGACACTCGATGAGGTTCTGGAATATATGCTCACAAAGAATATGATGCGTCTACCAAAAGCTGGCGATCCTTCAGTAGTCTTGGGCAGCTTCAAAGAACAGTTCTGCAAATATCATCGAGCAATAGGGCACGACACAGAGCACTGCTTTGTTCTGAAAAATATCGTCCAGGACTGCATTGATAAGCACCTTCTGATAGAGGAGAAAACTGAAGAGCAGTCCGCCGCCCTGACTTAACCTTTTTCAGAAGGCCGATGACACTAGAGTCTTTTCTGTTATCCTCCATTTTCTTTCCTGTAAGGGCAAGTCAGCCCGAGTCTTTTTACGACCTTTTGTTCAAAGAATGCTTGTAAATATTTCAGTCTTTACTATCAATTTTGCTTATAAGTACAATGACGATTTCCTTCCTATCTTTGAAGTTCAATTCTTATTTCTTTTTGCTATATTGGGGCATTAAAATTTCTTTTTCAAAAATTCGGGACAATCCTGACATCATTCATGAGAGAAATGATATTACCTATGAGGGTCTTTCAAAAATCATGAAAATTTTAGTTCAAATATTTTATTACAACCTTTTTCAAAAATCAACCCTTGTGTTGATCATATTTTTCTATAAATTGATTTCAAATCATTACATTTCAAAGATCAACCCTTGCGTTGATCATATTTTCTGAAAATTAATTTTGAATTATTACATTTTAAAAATCAAACCTTGTGTTGATCTCATTTTTCCAAAATTTGATTTCATTACATTCAAAGATCAATCCCTTGTGTTGATCTCATTTTCCAAAAATTTTAATTTCATTACATTCAAAGATCAACCCTTGTGTTGATCTCATTTTCCAAAAATTTGATTTCATTCCATTCAAAGATCAACCCTTGTGTTGATCTCATTTTCCAAAAATTTGATTTCATTTCATTCAAAGATCAACCCTTGTGTTGATCTCATTTTCCAAATTTTTTTTGATTTCATTACATTCAAAGATCAATCCTGGTGTTGATTATGTTTTCTAAAAATTGATTTCGAATCATTACATTTCAAAGATCAACCTTCGTGTTGATCATATTTTCCACAAATTGATTTTCAAATCATTGCTTCAAAAAATTAACCCTCATGATGATTTCTCATGAATGATCCCCTTTCAAAAGATCAGCTCTCGCAGAAAATCTTTCTTTCCAAAAATGATTTTCTCGTATTTTTCTCTCATTTTGAAGATCCCACATGCAGGCAGGATCAAATCTTTTTTCAAACTTTTATCAAAATTTTTCATTTATCAAATTTTCTTTTCAGTCTTATCAGTTTTATTCATCTTTATCAAATTTTATTTTATTCATTCATTTTATTAATTCTTTTGTCAAATTCTTATTTCAAAAATTACCCTTTCAGGTTAAGGGATAAACCTGATGCCTCTTTCCCATGAGATATTTCTTTTTCCTTCTTTTCTTTTTCTCCCCTTCAGGTTAAGGGATAAAACCTGAAACCTCATCCTACGAGGTCCGTATTTTTTTTTTAAAACAAGGAATAGTCTTGAATGTCTTTCCTCCTCTTTTAAAGCTTCATTAATCTCTGTCAAATCTCTTCTTTATCAAATTTTCAAGCTTTGCTGATTCTTTTGATTCTTTATCAAACCTTTTATCAATTCTTGCCAAAATTTCACTTCCGCCCCGTTCAGGATAAGGGGTTAATCCTGAAAACCAGGCCACATACAACTTAACTATGATGGTCTATTTCAATCCACAAGTTGAATCCTTTCTTCTTAAATTGAGATATTTAGTTTGAAATCCTATAAAATCAAAAGCCCGTAGGTTGAACCCCTGTCAAACCAATATGACTCGTAAGGTTACATCCTTTCTCAAACCAAAATTCTTTATTAACCCGTCGATCTTTAGGCTGAGCTCCTACTGATCCGCGATCTTTAGGTTGAACACCTACTGCTTCGCAGTCCTTAGGTTGAAATCCTTTAGGACCATTCCTTCCCTCGATCTTTAGGCTGAACCCCTACTGATCAGCGAGCTTTAGGTTGAAGTCCTACCGATTCGCAGTCCTTAGGTTGAAATCCTTTAGGACCATTTCTTCCGATCTTTAGGCTGAACTCCTACTGATCCGCGATCTTTAGGTTGAAGTCCTATTGATTCACAGTCCTTAGGTTGAAATCCTTTAGGACCATTTCTTTCGATCTTTAGGCTGAATTCTTACTGATCAACGAGCTTTAGGTTGAAGTCCTACTGATTCGCAGTCCTTAGGTTGAAATCTTTTAGGACCATTTCTTTCGATCTTTAGGCTGAATTCCTACTGATCAGCGAGCTTTAGGTTGAAGTCCTACTGATTCGCAGTCCTTAGGTTGAAATCCTTTAGAAACCCTTTCTTCCTATCTTTAGGCTGAACCCCTACTGATCAGCGAGCTTTAGGTTAAAGTCCTACTGCTTCGCAGTCCTTAGGTTGAAATCCTTTAGGACCATTCCTTCCCTCGATCTTTAGGCTGAACTCCTACTGATCCGCGATCTTTAGGTTGAACACCTACTGCTTCGCAGTCCTTAGGTTGAAATCCTTTAGGACCATTCCTTCCCTCGATCTTTAGGGTGAACCCCTACTGATCAGCGAGCTTTAGGTTGAAGTCCTACCGATTCGCAGTCCTTAGGTTGAAATCCTTTAGGACCATTTCTTCCGATCTTTAGGCTGAACTCCTACTGATCCACGATCTTTAGGTTGAAGTCCTACTGATTCACAGTCCTTAGGTTGAAATCCTTTAGGACCATTTCTTTCGATCTTTAGGCTGAATTCCTACTGATCAACGAGCTTTAGGTTGAAGTCCTACTGATTCACAGTCCTTAGGTTGAAATCCTTTAGGACCATTTCTTTCGATCTTTAGGCTGAATTCCTACTGATCAGCGAGCTTTAGGTTGAAGTCCTACTTATTCGCAGTCCTTAGGTTGAAATCCTTTAGAAACCCTTTCTTCCTATCTTTAGGCTGAACCCCTACTGATCAGCGAGCTTTAGGTTAAAGTCCTACCGATTCGCAGTTCTTAGGTTGAAATCCTTTAGGACCATTTCTTCCATCGATCTTTAGGCTAAACTCCTACTGATCAGCGAGCTTTAGGTTGAAGTCCTACTGATTCGCAGTCCTTAGGTTGAAATCCTTTAGGACCATTACTTTTATCGATCTTTAGGCTGAACTCCTACTGATCCGCGATCTTTAGGTCGAACTTCTACTAATTCGCAGTTCTCATTTTTAATCCCCTTCAGATCATTCATAAGTCAATCTGTAGGTTGAATTCCTACTAATCTCTATTCTTCCGCAGTTCTTGGGTCGAATTCCTATTGATCCAAATTCATCTTTTAAAAAATAAATCTGTAGGTTGAAATCCTATTGATCCATATTTTTGGCAGGTTCTTAGGTCAAATCCTTATTAAACCAGAATTCATTTTTCCAAATTTTAATCTGTAGGATTGAATTCCTACCAACCCATGTTCTTTTACGGTTCTTAGGCTGAATTCCTATCAAAACCACATTTATCCTTCAAAAAGTAAATCTGTAGTTTGAATTCCTACTAATATGTATTCTTTTGCAGTTCTTAGGTTGAATTCTTATTGAACGAAATTCATTTTTTGTAGGCTGAATCCCTACTGATCTATATTCTTTTGTTGAAATCCTATTAAACCAAAATTCATTTTTCAAAAATCCAATCTGTAGTTTGAATTCCTACTGATCCATACTTCTTTTGCTGTTCTTAGGTTGAAATCCTATTGAATCAAATTCGTTCTTCGAAAATTCAGTCTATAGATAAATTCTTATTAGTCACAAATTCTTTTACAAAATTCTTGGGTTGAAATTCCTATTAAATTAAAATTCATTTTTTTCAAAATTTCAATCTGTAGGATGAATCCCTACGGATCCAATATTCTTTACGGCTCTTAGGTTGAGTCCTTGTTGAGCCAATGTTGTGTGAATAAAACCAATATTTTCATGTTATTTCCTCCAAAATTTCAGCTAAAGGATGTATCAAAATCTATATTGAGTGATTATTTCACAAAAGAATTCTGGAACATTATGTCAATTTGCTAAAAACAGATGTTGACTTCAATATTCTTACTACACAAAAGAATCACCTCAGATTACCTCTAGTATTTCTTTCCAAAAGGGTGAATTTCTTTGCAGAGAAGATGTAAAATTCAAATCTTTTCCCTGATTGATCAACCAAAAGGATGTAAGAAATGTCCTTGATATGATCAATGAAAGAAATCTCCAATGATGTTGAAAAGCCAGAAGCGAACTGATATTGATCTTGGCTATGGCGCATGTTTTGAAATGACTTTCTGGCAATCAGGCAGTGGAAATATCTTGAGCCATAAAAAGAATCCACTCAATCCATATCTCCTCATTTATCCATTTAAAGTTGCAATCAAATATCCGCAAAAGGGATCTCTCAACTGTCGTTAAGATGAAGGCGAATTAAGCGAGTAGACCCCCGGGGCCAAAGAAGATCTGAAACATCTCCAAGATGACGGAGTTTGTGATGGATCCTTCCAGGGAAAGTTCAGATCACTGTTGAGATGAAGGCAGATGCGATGAACCTACCGACAAACCCTAAAAGATATTTGATTTCAGCTACATCTAAAGACCTTTTTGAGCCAATATCATATAGAATCCCTGAGATAAAAGAAGGATCGGAACATCTCCAAGATGAAGGAGTTTGTGACGTACCCTTCCCTGAAAAAGAGAGAAAAGTCAAGGCATCCAAATGAAGGATGATGTGAAAGATCGAGAAAGCCCAATGACTCAAAAAAAGTGCAAAAAGATTATTGTGGGAAAACACCCAGATATCAAACTGCGAAAATTGCCAGCAGTCATCTTTTCTCATGCAAAATTCTTTTATCAATATCTCTTCATTTCCTGCTTTTATGAAATTAAGAATATTTCTTCTACTTCTCATATCAGGGAAATGGATAGCTTCCTTGAAGAAAATCATCAGTGCTAAAATTTTGAATTTGACTCTTAGAACTGAAGAGTTAACCTCATTGGAGGAAATACTCTAGGTAAAAGAGGGAATCTCTTTGCACATACGTACATATTTTCAAACATTTGAATCAACTATAATTTTATCTTATTGGCAAAATTTTCCAGCTATTCCAAGAATGAAATAAGCATTCAGTATTCATTCTGATGCAACCTAACGTTGTTTATATCTTCCAGAAGAGTTGCCTCATTTGAAGTATCTCTTCCTGTTCCATCGCGGCTTCTTCAGTCAAGGATTCCGTATGGCGCCCCCACTCAGGATAAGGGTCAAACCTGAACCTTCTGCGAAAGATTCTTTGATTTCAAAAGCTATTTCAGTCTCAGCAACGAGACGCCCAATTCCTTTCCCTTTTCGAAGCTTTAGGGACTCTATATTTCCTTCTTCCGCAAAAACCCCTCTCGGATTTGTTCGTCCAAATTCCGAAGGTCCCATCGTGCTTTCTCCATTTTGAGAAACCCGTATGGTAGATTTCCTATCCAGATTAAGAGTCAACTCGGAACCTCGCTTCGTAAGGTATCTTCCTTGCAGGTTTGGGTTAAACCTGAGTCACATTCCAATGAGTTTCCTCGTTTTAACAAAATGATTTCTTTCAGTCCCATCATGGCTCTTCTCATTTAGGAATCCATGTTTTGTATATCCATCCAAGAAAGGATTTTACTTGAGCTTCGTCTCACAAGACATTTTCCAAAATATCCCATCAAGACCCTCGTGTATTCCTTTCCTCATTTCAAATTCATCTTGATATATTTTCGTCCCATCCAGGTTAAGGGCTAAACCTGAATCATTCCAAAGAGAGTATCTTGTCTCATCCAAGAGACCTGATCAAAATTCTCATTTCCCATCATTTCAGAATTTTCACCCAAAGTCCCATCACGATTTCCTCATTTCTATTATTTGATTACATCATCTTCGAGGATTTTGTCTCCCCAAAACCGTTCAGGATAAGGTTCTAAGCCTGGAAAGCCATATTTTCAAAATAATTCTTTCACACCCAGTTCAGATCTACTGACTGGAGCGTTTTTTTAAAATTTGGAGTGTTGTCTTTGCCACTAAGCTCAGCTTACAACCGGCTTAGTAGCAAAGAGGGGCATCTGTGAACACCCCAATTTTTTAAAGTTTTGTAAAAATGACCCTTTTGCCCCTAACCCCGTTTTCTGAGAAAATCAAGTCATTTCTTCAGATTTTCTGAATTAAAAACCCATATTGACATATTCCAAATCAACTCCGGATCCGAATCCAATATTTTAAATCCATATTTTCTCAAAATCTGGATCCAAACCCATTTTCTGAAGAAATTTTCTCAAAATAGTTTTTTCTCAGAAAATTTCTATTTTTGTAAATATTTTTGCAAAAAAACACAAAAAAATTAGTTTAATCTTTGGTTTCTCGTAAAACTTTAGGATTTTATTCTAAAAATACAAAAAAATAGAAAGATAACACCAAAAACCAAAAAAAAATGGAAAAATTTTGAGAAAAAAATGAATTAGTTTAAACTTTAAAAAGTCAAATTTTTGCTAAAAAGCCCTAAGAGCCTCTCTTTGTAAAAACTCAAAAATTAGAGGGGGTCTTATGCGAAATATTCTTTTAGGGTTTGAAAACCCTTCGTGAATGAGAAAAGGGAAAGGAGAGTCGCCTCCCTCACTCTGGCCTCTCTCTCTCCTCCATGGCCCGAACTCCCCTCTTCACTCCTCCATCACCAACGGATTTACCTATGGCCGCCCATCTCCAACGAACCCCCCCTTTTTCGAGAGGCTTCTTCCTCTTCTTTAAGAATGGGCAGAGGCAAACCCTACGGCCCCCGCTTCTTCACCCCCGCATCTACCTCTCCACGTTTCTTCTCCCTTCTCTGGTCACCGCTTTTTCCACCTTTCCCCCTTCTTCTTTCTTTATTCAGTTTCAACCCACTGTGGTCTCTCATCCCCACCATCTTCTTCTCCTTCCTTTTGTTTTCATCTGCCTTCACCCCATCTCCTTCTGATCGATTGCATTTCAACCTTCTTCCTTCTTCCCCTTTTCCTTTGATTCCCTTTATATCAAGTTCTTCCCGCTGGTTCTCTTCGGTTGAAAGAAGCAAACCTCCGCAGCAAGGCTATAGAGGCTTCTCCTCCCAAACAGCTGAAGACCGAAAGCACGAAGACCGCTCCTTCCAAATAGCAGAAGAAAATCTCCGTATTTTCAGGTAAGTAGTCATCCTCTCCTCCCTTTTCATCGCTCACTCATAAGTTCCCTTTACCTCCTATTTTTCATCTGTTACATGTAATCCTTCATCCATATTTTCTTTTTACTTATTTCATTTCCAGTGTTATCTCTATGGGTCTTTAATTTCAGTTATCCTCTCTTACATATCGATGATTGACGACGCCTCGCATTGGCGTCGCCAATTTATCCGGATTTTGGTTTCGTTTATGCATTTACTTTACCTTTTTACCTTTATTTTCTCTTGATCCTCTGGTTTTCTGCCCCATTAAAGCACCATGGGCGGTGTTGAGTTGCCCGTGCAACGTCAACACACCCCTGTGCTACAGCAAAGGGAATGCGCAGGTCCTACATCTATTTTTTTTCCTTTTCTTTCACTACTGAATTTTGTTTTCCTGTGGCCTTTTTTTCTACTCTGTTTACATAGCCTCTGCCCCATCGACATCCATTTTAACTCTCCCTTTATCCCCGTCAATCCCTTTTACCAATTGATATGCAGTAGGGTTCATCATTTTTTTTTCTTTTTCTTTCTTTCTCTTATTTCATTTTTTTAGATATGATTGTTTATTGTAAGAAGCACTCAAAACCAAGCCAATCGATGGCCTCTATATTCTGGCCCCTGTAATCCTATTTGCAATCCACGATGGAAAGATTGACTCACGCCCCTTACGAAATTAGCAGTTCCGACTTCAAGGCTTGCTTTGGGAGGTGTCCATCTTTTGGTTGGCCTATAGATTGTATTGCTAATCCTCTTGATGCCACCATTGGCACAACAACAACATCCTCTCATAGGATGATAAAACTGAACTTATCCATGCTGCAAGAAATGGGTATGAAATTCCATGGAATTGGTCTGGGTCTCATCACAGAGAGAAAATATTGGGTCGTCAGATTCTTAGCCCACAAATGCATACAAGTTCTCAAAGAGAGGCTTCTTCAGACACGCTTGTCGGCTTAAGTCACTCAGGTTCAACCAAAAGACCTGACTCAGAGGTTCCACCATTGTTAGCAAGGTCTCGAGGGAGTAGTGGAAGTGCTTGGATTCGTGAGTACTCAGGGAAGCTGGACAGTTACGACAATCAGAAATTTTAGATTCTGACCATGCTTCTAAAGTGAGATCTGGTGATCACCACCACTTCGGATGGTACCTTCAAACTGATCGGTTGACATTTGGTGGAGATCATAGGAACTCGATGCAGTACTGTGTATCAAAACCTTCATGGATTTGGTAGGACCAAGCTTGGTGACCCAGGCTCCTTCTAATGCAATTACGCAGAAGAGAGTTGGGCTTCTTTATGAACTTTATGGTCCTCAGGGAATAGGTAAAATTTCATATTTGCATGAGCTCTAAATTACTAGTTTTTTTTTCTCTTTTAAAAAAAAAAAATACCAGACCATTGTGGTTCCTGCAATTCCTTATGACCGCTAGATTGCTAGAGGCATGCCTGACTCCATCTCCAGCTAAGTATAACTTGCACCTTCATTTTTTTTATGCATCACACTTTGTCAATATAGCATCAACATTTCTTCAATGGATTTCTCGCTCCATAACAATATATAACCCAGTGGATTCATGATCAGTTGTCATAGCAGGTTTAGTTTTCAATTTGATCTGCTGTCATAGTAGATTTGATTTAGTGTAAAATAAGTCTGAGTAATAGATCTAATTCATTATAAAAACAAGTTTGAATAGCATATCTGATCCGCTATGAGAATAAATGTGAGTAAAAAAAAAACAGTGATGTCAGGATCACTATTATGAGGCCATTGTAGGTTACTGCACTGTTATTTGTTATCATATTGTGATTTCTTCATTCCCCTGCAACTGTGTTCTCATGTTGTCATTGCTGTAGCATTTTTACCACATGACATTCTCCACAGTGTAGCTGGGCCACCTTTATCGTCTGTTACATATCAATACACATCCCCTGTACATCGATCTCCCCTATGATATCAAATCATCATATATGTCTCTTTCTTAACTTTCATTAAATTTTTTTTTTCTCATTGTTGATTGTGAATATTTTAGCAGACATGTTCATCATACCTTGCTCTGTTTCATAACCATTCTTTGCAAACTGGGATAATTTTTTTTGAAATCCCAATGTCTTACAAGTTTTTTTTTTTACCCATCCCTCAAGCATTCATATGTTATCATAAAGAAGGGAGTTAATCTAGAGTTTTGAGTGACTTGATGTTATGAAAATGGTGGGTATCGCCAGATTCCCTTCATTGATATTGTAGGAAGATGATTCATTACAGCCATTTGCAGTCATCATCTGCAAATGGCACTGTTCACTGACCTTTTGAACCCATGTTTCCCACCTTCATGCTACCATCCATCATCTTAGGACACTTTCAGCCATGCACACACCCACTGCACTTCCCTTCCAGCATGGGCACATCACTGCACACATATTCACTGTTGCACATTTGTAAGCAGCAGAATTCCATAGGTGAAACAATATACATATTGAAACATTTCAGTAGATTTTCTGTTTTACATCAGAGTCTCCGATGTTAGCCATCCCACTTGTCTCAACAACATTTGATTAGCATAAGTTTTCACTCGATGGATGCCGCTGAAAGGTTCAGTCCTTTGGGACTTTTGTGTATTATTGGAAGTTTATCCACATCTATTAGAATCACTTTGAGACATTAGCTGAAATACCGATTTTCTCATGATCTACTGAACATTAGGGTTTGATCTGCTGCATTTTGAATTTTGGTCATAAGCAAGCAGTGTGAAAACATTGCTTGTGTGTTGACTTGTTCCACCCATATTCAACATATTTCACTTGTACACTCATTCACCTATTTTGCTTGTGTATCATATGTAATGTATATATATATATATATATATATATATATATATATATATATATATATATATATGTATATATATGTGCAAGTATGTATATATTCTCACATCTCAAGTTACAAAAATCATGGCATATGAACATCTTATTTTACATCTTTGAAATCAAGGTGATACTCTTCTACTTTCATACTAACCAAGTGTTTTTGTAGGAATCGCTGGAGAATGTTGATCTCTCTCTTAGATTAAGATTCTGTCATGTCAATTCTCATTGTAATAAACTAGCTATTAATGAGAATTCTTTACATTTCTTGCTTTAGGTAGAATGAATGAGCATTGTAGAATATCATGAATTGTTTGTTTTCATGCATCTTCTTTATTTTTCAAATTACCACAATGGTGAAACACGAATGGCACGTGCACCATTTCATAAGAGGTAATTGTTAAGTTGATGATCCACATCAATGGCCATAGTCACGGTGTGGACAAAACTTAGCATTTTACCTTTTACAAAATAACACTGGATCCGCACTGGATCCACTTTCAAAGTCATCATATTTTCTTTAAATATTTTCCTATTTTATTAGAATTTAACCTAAAATTAATTCAACACATATACCAATGGCCATAGTCAGGGTATATTGAGGACTAATTTTATTTTAAATCCTATAAAAGCACCAAAAAGGTATTTTATCCTTCATTTGAACTTAGATATGACTATTATATAATACATTCAATGACCATAGTCAGGAGTGTATTATATCATTAATCTTATTTAAATTCATTTGAAGAATGAAATATGATTTTCAAACCCAATTTCAAATTCTTTAAATTCATTCATCATTTAGGATAGAACTGCATCATGTTTTCAAAATTCCTTTTTCAAAAACTCCAAGTGATGTAGATATCTTCCTCAATCTATCTTCAGTTCTTATAAAATCCAATTCATCCTTTCATTTTCAAATTCAATCTCATTTTTAATCTCAAAGTTCAATTTAACTTTGAGATTTTAAAGTCATTTTATATATATATATATATTCAAATTCAAATCAGACTTCAAAGTTCAATTTTGACTTTGAAATTCCAAATTCATTTTATATTCAAAACTCCAATCAAACTCAAAGTTCAATTTAACTTTGAAATTCTTGATTTCTCTTCTGAATTCCAAATTCAAGCCCCAAAATTCAAAGTCCAATTTAACTTTGAAATTCATTTGTATATTCGAGATTCAATTTCTAAAATTCATTTTTTCCAAATTCAATTCAAACTTAGAAATTCTTGATTCATCTTCTAAATTTCAGATTCAAAATTCGAATTCAAAGTCCAATTTGACTTTGAAATTCATATCCAAAATCAAATCCTAGTCTCAACTTGGATCCAGATTTTCAAGTATAGGACTCCATTCCACTTTGGATCTCCAATCACGGATCCAAATTCCATTTAGGATTCAAATCCTTATTCTACTCTGGATCTCCCATCACAGATCCAAATTCCATTTAGGGTCCAAACCCTTATTTCACTTTGGATCTCCAATCACAGATCCAAATTTCATTTAGGATCCAGATCCTCATTCTACCATTGGATCTCAGATTCAGATCCAAAATCCAATTCTTAGGATCTAGAATCCAATCCTATATTGGATCTCAGACTTCAGATCCAAATCCATTCTAGGATCCAGAACTCAATTCTATTTTGGATCTCAGATTTCAGATCCAATTCCATCTTAGAATCCAGAATCCAACCTTATTTTGGATCTCAGATTTCAGATCCAAATACCATCTCGTATTCCAAGTCTTAAATCCAATTCCCTTCAAAATTCCAAATCCAAAATTCTTTTTAAATTCCAATTCTTAAAGCCAATTCCATTGCATTCAACCAAGTCCCTATTTCGGATCCTAAAAATCAACTCAAAACTCTATCCAGAACTTGGATTCGGATTTCATCTTGAAAATCCAACTTTTACAAATCTCATTTCTCAATTCCTTCAGATTTCCCATATTCCCTTCTAAAATCAAAACATCAAAAGTGGAATTCAATTCCATTCCAAATATTCATCCAAGATCAAACATCTAAATTCAAAGCCCATTTATGACTCTGAAAATTTCTTTCATTCTCTTTTTATTTCAAGACTTCAAGATCAATTTCCAAATGCCAGGTTTATTTTCCCAAGCTCCTGATTATTGTAAAAAAACTTAGAACTTTAATCTTAAGTTCTAAGTTAAAAAAAAAAAAACATTTCTTCACTTTATCGGATGCACTTGGGATTTCTTCAAAACATTTTTCAAAAAGAGCATACACCTTTGCATTTGCACAAGCATGATTCATTGTGCATTTTAGACTTAGGATAAATACTTAGATAAATTCTTTGCAAAGCAAAAGGCATAAAATTCGACCCTTGGTTTGATTACCCTTGGTAAAGGCGCCAGGAACGGTCGAACCTCGTACCGACGAGCGGATCCCGTCTCCCAGTTTTCCCGCAAATATTTTAAAAACGGAGGTGAGTTATTTCAAATATTTTAAAATTAAGGTCAAGTGAGACCCGCAAAAGAGTTCCTCTTCCCTTCTCTTCTTTCTTTTTCTCTTCTCTCTTTCTTTCCGTTTTTTTATCTTTTCTCCCTTCAAAAAGGAGGAAAATAAGAGGTTGGAAAGGAAAAGAGAAGGAAGAGAGAGAACATTACGAGAGGAAAAATTTTGCGATGATCACAACAAAGAAGAGTGTTAGTGTCCAAATGTTAAAGAGAATATAAAAACTCTTTTTGGAATATTTGAACGGCCAAAAAGAGGAGAAATAAAAAGACTTCAATTTTAAAGATTGATAAAGATGAAAGTTTTTACGAATCAGGATTAAGTGGAGATGAGCTTTCATAAGTTAGTAGCATTAAAATTAAAAGCTCACCGACAAGATACACCATAGACCAATTTGTGAATGCCGAAGCATGCCAAACAACACTAAACATTGCGTTAGAAAAAGAAGAGAGAAATGAAGTTTGTCGTGCCATAGGATTTTTATTTTCGCAAATGCATTACCATTTAATTTATGTAATAGTTCATATTTTGGGCCAATATGCAAAGTTGTAGCAAATTATGAGCGGGTATTCAAAGCATCAAGTTATCATGAAACAAGAACTTGGATTCTGAAAGATGAAGTGGATAAGACTCAACCAATGATAAAAGAAAAAAAGAAATCATGGTAAAAAATGGTTGTAGTATAATGGCAGATGGTTGAACTGATGACAAGTCTAGAAATTTAATCAATTTTCTTGCTAACAATCTTCATAGCGCAGTATTTTTAAAGTCTTATAATATAAGTAGAGTCAGGAAGACAACTGACAATTTGTTTAAGTTATTTGTTGAAATAATTAAAGAGGTTTGGGATAGGGACAAATATTGATTGAAACCCTAGGCTTTCAATGGAGATAACATCCCTTCCTGCTAATGGTGAACCACCGATTCCCCCACCCCGACTATTCCTTTGTTTTAAATACATGATCCGGATGAGAAAGGCGAAGTTCGTCGCCTTAGTCATTGGAATCTCAACATTATAAAAATTCAACAAGTAGACAAGGCTAAATACCATATGCTACTCATGGTCCTCCCTGAAACATTATATAAAGCTAAATACCATATGCTACTCATGGTCCTCCCTGAAACATTATATAAAGAGGTCAATCTGTTCGGTGTCTATATGCCCACAGAACCCCTTTGTGGAGAGATGTGCTACCACAATTATTGATCCAGATCATCAACCTTGAGCAAGCAACCTTATTACTTGGGGACTTTAATGCCATGAGTAGCCACCATGATAAAATGGGAGGACCGCCTCTTCATAGATCCTATTCAATGATTTCATATCGGTCAAGGAGTTGATTGAAATTGTTGATTTCCAACACAAGTTTACCTCATCCAATCATAGGAAAGGTGTGGCACAATTTTTTTGTAAGTTAGATTGAGCTTTTGTTAATCATGTATAGATTGAAGAGTTGGATACTAATCAATCCCTGAATATCATACCATGTACCGCATCAAACCATTCCCCCCTCTTATATACCCTTCTTCACTATTACCCGACTGGCAGGAAACCATTTCAGTTTTTCAAAAAGTGGCTATTACATCCTCAATGTCAAGCCATAGTTGAGTGATGTTGGAAGGACAAACCTTGGGGGTGCTTGATGCAGTGTGTTCTTCAAAGCTCCATGAAATCCAAAATCAACTCCGAAAATGGAAAAAAGAATTATAGGGAATGCAAAGCAGAATATGCATGTTATTCATGAGCGCATAGAGATAAATGACAGAGACATAGCTAATGAGAATTCTGATGCAATTGATAAGGAACCTCTTCTGCAACAGAAATTGGCGATGGTGCTTCAAGAAGAAGAATTGTATTGGAAACAAAAGTCCAGACTTATATGGCTTAATCAAGGTGATATTAATAGTAACTTCTTCCACTCAAGTGTTTGGGGCAGGTGAACTCAAAATACCATCCATTCTATGGACATAGAAGGAGAGACACTTCAATCTTTTCAGCGCATGCAAGAAGCAGGTAAGACCTATTTCAGTGAACTACTATCCAAAGACTCGACTTGCAGAGGTAAGTTTTCTAAGTTGGCCTTGAGTCCGAAGGTTTCACAGTCAAGAAATCTCTCCTTATGCCAACCTGTGACCAAGGAAAAGGTAAAAAATGCCATGTTTCAAATGAACGAAGATAAAGCCCCGGGGCCTGATGGACTCCCGACATGTTTCTACCATTCTTTTTGAAACATTGTGGGGTGATGAAATCATCAAATCTATTTAAGATTTTTTTGTGAAAGGCTGCATTGTTAGCAAGCTTAATGCAACCCACTTTGTCCTCATTCAGAAGTTGTCTAATGGAGCCTCATTTTCTGATTTCCAGCTTATAATCCTCTGCAATGTCCTATACAAAATCATATCAAAGGTCTTAGTCAATCGCATGCAGCCCATCCTTATTGGCATCATATCCAAAAATCAAGGGGTCTTCCTTCAGGGTAGAACCATCTGTGAGAGCATCTTGCTTGCACATGAGAACTTGACTCTCTAGTCTATTATGTGGTACCTTCAAATTGTCTTAAAATGGATATGGCTAAGGCTTATCATAGAGTAGATTGGGGGTTATTATCCAAGGGTCTTTGTCATCTAGGCTTTCATCAAGAGTGGATTCATAAAACTATGATTTGTGTTTCGATGGTGAACTTTGTGATCCTTTTTAATGGATCTCCGAGTGAGAAGTTTTTTAGCTCTAGAGGAATCCGGGGACCCACTTTCACCTTATTTGTTCCGGGTTATTATGGAGTGTCTTGAGAGGCACATACAAGCATATATTTCAGCTAGTAGGATTCATAGACCCTCCATTCCCCTTTGTTGGGATCTGTTACCTCCCTCAAGTTTGTTGATGTTGCTTTGTTTTTTTTAAGGTTAATGAGACCTCTATTAGGCATTTCAAAAATATATTAATTGAGTTAGAATAGTTTGCAGGGATAAAAATCAACCCACTTAAGTCTCAATTCATATCCTTAAATATTGACCAAGACACTGATAATCATTTGCGGAACACATTGGGATGGAGTCAAGGAGCATTACCGTTCAAGTACCTTGGTCTTCCATTGTTTGATGGGAATTCGCAACCAGAGTGGTGTTCAAATATCCTTGACACGACTCAAAAAAACTTGATGGATGGCAATCTCGTTTGCTATCTTATACAACAAAGGTTTGTTTCATCAAGCACATTCTTTCAAGCATACCCTTGCATTGGGTTATATCTTTCAAATTTCCTACCACTGTTATAAAAGGACTTGAGAGAATCTTCAACACTCTTTTATGGGTTGGAGCTGGACTCGATCCAAAACTTTATTTGATAAAATGGAATCAATTATGTTGTCCTAAGAAGGAAGGTGTGATAGGGTTAAGGAAAATTTCAGAGGTTAATCAAGCAAATATGACCTATCTAAGCATTGAATGCATTACTTCCAAAGCTCGGTGGACAAGATTTATGCACAATAAATACTTGAAAAAGAAAAGTATATGGTGTCATAAAACTGTTTATAGAGGGTCTTATGCATGGAAGGGAATCAATTAGGGTTGTATCACAATAGATGTGAAATAGAAGATGGGTAATGGAGCGAGAGCTAAATTCTAGACAAAACTATGATCATCACAACACATTGTTGACGCCATTACACCAGAACAGTATGGCCAAATATATTCTGACATGCATCTCATGGTATTTGAGGCCACTTCCCTTTACTGAAATTATGATGACATTCGCAGTTGGATTGTTCCTTGGGTATTGATGCACATCCAATCAATCTTCAAGCCACCTGATATGGTATGATGGAAGGAGAAAGATTGCCTTCATATAACTTGAAATGAGATATAAGAAGGGTTGAGGGCGAAATACAACAAAGAGTGGCGACAAAATATATAGAATAAACACCACCTTCCTCAAGCAGCTTGGACACTATATCTGGCATGTGAGAAACGCCCATTAACTCAAGACCAACTCAACGTATGGGCATTTCTATGGCCAATCGATGTACACTATGTTGTGCATGCACGGAAAGTAATTAACACATATTCATAGCATGTTCTGTATCTTGTAGTATATGGAACAATGCCTTGTTACGATATGATAAAACCAGTAATTTATCTCATACTATTATCCAAGAGATGAATTGGCGGTATAGAGTGAAATTCAATCAAGATTGATTGTCAATCTTCTGAAGGCAAACCTTCCATTTTGTGGTTTGACACATATAGAAGTTGAGGAACAAGGTTATCCATGAAGCCACCAAAGTCATGGTGGATGCAAAAATACACTATGCTTGGCATATCTGTAAAGAAAATTATCTTAAACTGAAATGAACTGATGAACAAAAAGCCCACGTTGTTTGTTGGGTCAGATTTAGCCTAATCCTTTAGCAATGGATCAACCCTCTCAGCAATGCTATTGATATCTAATTGGAAACTCTTGAAGTTGGAAGCAACTTTAAAATAGGTTTCGATGTGAGAAACTCTTTAGAGCACCATGTGGTGCTTGGGGTTGCTAAACAATCGGAGGATCAAGTCTTTCCAGAGATCCAAATCCTTGAGGATCTACTTGAGTTGATTCAGTGGAGAGAAGCCATTATATGGGTGCATTAAAACAACAAAAGATAGGATGATTGACCACCATAAGAATTGGTCATCTCACCTTTTATCTTGTGTCTACAGATGCAGGGGACCTAAGCCAAAGAAGTGTTCTGTCATGAATTTAGTTTCATCTATGGGGCACTATGTATTGTGAAAAGATAAACTACTTGGGTAACATCCCAAAATTTCACCCAATATTTCGGTATTTTTTTTTAAATAGTAAGCACAACAAAAATAATTTTAAAAGGAATGACGAACATCATGGGAGTGTTATAGGTGTTACCATCCAAATAAGACATCGAATAAAATAAATAAAAAATAGAGGTTTATAATATTCAAATTTAAAAGAGTTAAATGAATGTATTCAAATGAAATAGAAAATTGTCCAATGAAATAATCATTGGCTAGGATCCCTAGAGATTACGATCGCATCTGCAACATCCCAACCTATAGATTTTTGGCAAACGCCAGACTACACAGTAAAGAAACTTATTTCAAAGCACACAAACAATATACTAACATATAAGAGCATGCATTATAAAATTTTTAATGTTAAGCATTCATCAATAACATAATTACTATAAAACATGTGAAAGCATGCATTATATGAAATTAAATATTAAATATTTATAGATGTTGAAATTACACAAATATCAAGGTATATCCAACGCTAATCATAGTGCATTCACATAATTTAGTAAGAAAAATGAATGGTATTTTGAAATATAAAGTTGTACATTTATCAATTATGTTCTATAACCCTCTATAGGTACACGCAGTTCGATTAGGTCAAGACAGATGAGATCATTCGGGGGTTTTATATGCTAGTGATTTAATACCCCAAATGACTATCTGAATCAGATTCTTAAAGAGGTGGTGTAATGATCGATAAAACTTCTCTAAAGGCAAAATTCTAGGATGCATCCGACTTCTACAGAAGTTGTAAGATCTACCCACCTAGGGCAAAAAAAGTAAATCAGGTTCCTTAACTTTCTAGGGTGAAGAACCATCGAGTTATTGCCACTCGTAGCAAGTTTGGGCATACACCACTAGCACACCAAGTATATACCATCTACCCTCTCCAATGTAGCACCGAGACTAGATGAACATAAAACTTATTAATTTAATGTTTATGTTATTGTTCTACCTGCCTCATTGGGCAACCAGGGCTTCAAGAGCCTATGTATTCCACCAAGGTACAACATGTGTCAGCCTTCATGGAAAGAACACCAACTACACCAGTGTATTAGTTAATAAATTATACCTTATGATCATCCATCCAGTGTAGTCATGGTGTTGGAATACCAATAAGGTTTAAAAATAAGCTCTAATACAAAACCAATCACGCCTTTATTTATGTTTATGTTCATGCACTTTATTCAATAATACTATCTGGGTGTACATAGAGTACCTTGTTGGTCAAATTCGTCCACAAACCTAGCTCATGGGCGATTACGCATGTACCCTAAGGACACCATCACAACATAATATTAGCATGACACACAAACACATTCCAAGTGCTCGTGTGGCACTATCAAGGTTCCACTGAACTCGTTCTAAGTCTTCGCACATTCATTAACCATGCAAAAGTTTACAACTATAGAAATTGTCAAACACATGCTTTCAATTCCATACTTTCGTGTTCATGACAATGGTTATGATATTCATATGCAAAACAAAATATATAATTTCATGCAAACACAATTGCATGCATAATATCACGTGTCTTGGCAAGGTTCAGGTTAGAGGTATAAATCTTTTCATTCACAAGTAATTGAAGTTATAACTTCTGCAATAACATTATTATGTTCACATAAAATGATGGGTAAGACCATAACAAATTTTAATAAGTAACAATCATTCGTACTAGTATCCATTTAACAAAAGAAAACAATACACTCATGAAAGGTAAACATTTGATTTAATGTACATATGTATGATTTCATATATATATATATATATATATATCTTACTTGTTTCGAGATCTACAGCAGACTGCCTCTCATTTTTTTGATATGCGTGCTGGTTTGTTTGAACCCAACCTGCTGCACCTAAACATGTGTAACAGCTGCTGCCCACCCTGCTCAACACAGTAGACCGAGACTGTTGTGTTCAGCAGGGTGCAACACCCTGTTGTCAGCCGCAAAGTAATAGTTGACTGAGGTTTGACAGCCCCTGATTTGTTTGCCATTATATATATATATAGCTTAATGGGTTGGTGCTAAACGCATTTGGTGCTAAACCACGTGCTAAATAGGTTTTTCAAACCTTTAACATTTTATTTTTAAACTCAAATCGTACATATGTGATCTCTGTGCTTGATTTTATAGGAATATGCTCTTGAAGCATTTGATTCCAACACATGGGTGGGTTTTTATAAAGTTTGATCAATCATCTAAAATCTTTGTAAAATTTTGAGGCTCCAAACATCATTTTTTACATAAAAAACACATGATCCAAGTGTAGATTCTTAGTAAATTGACCATGCCCAACACATTTATAGGGTCAAAATTGCATAAAAAACACCCAAGAGAATGAAAAACCCATTTAGCACTCGATTTAGCACCAAATGGGTTTAGCCCTTACCCATTACTCTCTCTCTATATATATTTTGTTTGACTATGGTAGACTTGCTGTCTGTCGCATCAAATAAAAAGAAGACAACAACAACAACCTTCCATGCTAGGCATGTTGCCCTGAGTAGCAACAGTGCCCTGAAAGGTGTTGTGGGCCCTACTGCAGCATTGCTGTGCTTAGGTCCATAACCGAGCTGACCCTAGGTCAAGTTGGGTCAGACCAACCAGGTCTGGTCCAACCAGACTGACCTAGGTCAGTTCGAGGGAAGGGCTGGGGTCGAACATACCCCAGTCTGTTCTTATATATTAATATATTTCCTTTTGTTCAAGTACGTGAGAAATTAGATTTGAACCCAATACACAAACTTGAAAACAAAATCACATTTTCTCGATTCCTAATACAATAAATTTTTTTTTATGAAGGATTAATGCAATTAATTAATCTTGACATTTACAACAGAATTAACTGAATCAAATGCAATAGCAGTCCTATTTCTAAATTAATCAGATTTGATTCGCATTTGATAAAAGCCAATACCCATAAAAGATATGGTATTATCAACCATGAGAAACCCATAATGTCTGAAATAACCGATCAACATGTATCATTTTACCATCATGACATAATAGCTATGTAATGAACATATTCAAAAATTTAAATCGTATTTGACAAAAATCGATGCATCAAAGAGAATAAAAACACAAGACTTTAAGAATCTAAGATAACAAGTCATTCGTAACATTAGCTATCCAGATTTCAAAATGAAAATTTGTCTCTTGTTATTCTTAAATAAAAAATTATGCATTAACATTATGATTTTAATTCGTACCAATTCTACTACCAATCTCACCAAATCAAGGTGGAACGAAGCACATACACTAGGTGCGTCCAACATAATCATATATGCTGGTCCATCATCTACGTGAAATGGTCAAAGAACCCAACCTTGTTGAAGCTTGAGAAAAATTGCCAAAATGGGCAATAGTGTAGCTTCCACTTGTTCACCCTTTATGAATACTACACAATGCAACTCCTCTAATGGCAGCTCTTTGCTCCAACCATACGAGAGAGATAAGAGGAAAGTGAGAGATAAAATAGATAGGGAGAAAGAGAAAAGTGAGAGATGTTTGAGTGATTTCCCTTCCTTATGGAGTCTCTCAAAATGAAAGGGAAAGATGAGAGGACACACCCTCTCTTTCCTCATTGGTGTTTAACCTCCAACAAGGTAAGTTTAAATTATCTTCTTTCGTCTTTGGCATATTATTTTTATATTATATATATATCTATTTTTTTTCTTTGTTTTATCTAGTATCAAGGACAATATAGGGGAGGTCGATCCATCCTTCCCTTTTCTTTCTTGTTTTTTTCCAAAAGTTGTGTCTTTTATTTGTGAATGAGGGGCTCACTAGGGAGGGGCGACCCTCACTTGCTTATTTCAACCCCTTATATTTTTCTTACCTTAATTATTTATTTATTGTTTGCTTTATTTTTCTTTTCCCTTTTAGTTTCAAAAGTTATTTATGTCTCAGGTGTCATAAGTAAAAAGAGGAGTCAATCCTGTCTTTGAAGGCAAGTGGGTCCCACAAGGGGAGCCAACCCATACACAATTAACACACCTCATTCCCCTTTTTCATACTTGGTAATGGATTAGGCAAGTGCTTTATTCTAATCTATAATTCTGCCCTATATATATATATATATATATATATATATATATATATATATATATATATATATATATATAAGTGACATATGCCAAAATGAGAGAGAGAAAGGGGGGGGGGGAGGAGGGGTCGACCCTCCCCTCTTTGGTAGGTGGGTCCCATTAGGAAATTGAGTCCCCTATCAACCTTTCAATTAAAGATTATATTTATTTTTTTCTTTTGCTTCTAAATAAATTCTATAAAATTAACTCAAAGATGAACAAAAATGTATCTTAATTTATTGAATTAAATAAATATTCAAAATTTTCAGATCTTACAATTTGATTGAGAATGTTAAATTGATGTGTAACCACAACAAGTCTTGTCTATTGTAGGCAAAGGTGAGGAGCCTTAATTTATTAGTTTGATAATAAGAAAAAAAACAAAGAGGTTTGGGAGCATAATGTAGTCCAATTGATTTCATACAATGCAACAAATTATAAGGTTGTTGGCTTGAGGTTGAAAGATACTAGGGTTTTAAACATATTTTCTAGACACTTTGTATAGCATATTGTATAGATTTAATTCTTAAAGTCATAGATATGAAACCTTTGCATGCAAAAGTGTATAGTATATATATATATATATATATATATATATATATATATATATATATATATATATATATATATATATATATATATATATATATATATAGTCATATAGTCACGTTTGGGTGTTGAATTTAATGTAAACAAGCATTGAAGTCTATGCTCTTATCTCTAGAGTTTCAAACAAGCATATATTTTGTCAAAGAAGAAGAGGCAATATTGTTAGTGAAGATCAAAGATTTTGAAAATATATTTCCTGTATTATCAAAGTTACATTGCTGCTAGTAAAAGTCTTGAGGCGGGTTGATTCAGATGCCAAGCCAACCATGTTTTTTTTTTAAATTATATAAGAAAGACAAAAGAAGAAATTACTTCTAATGTGGACAATATTGAGAACAAATACATGCATATTTGAGAGATTATCGATAATAGATGGAACAATTAATTACACCAATCTCTACATGCAACAAGGTACTCTTTAAATCTATATTTCCATTATGATGATGATTTTATAAAAGTTTTGGAAAACAAGTCTGATTTTATGAATTGTTTAGAAAAATGGTTCTCAACTTAGAGGAACATTGTCAAATCACAATTCAATTATCTACATTTGATCATGCAATTGATTTATTCGGTAGACCAGAAGTTGTTGGCATAAGAAAGTAAAAAACCCTCGTATGTATTCATTTCTATTTTTTTATAGATTGACTTGCTTTGATTTATAATTTCATATAATTCATATTTTATTATAAATATTTATCTTCATAATTTTAGAGCAAATTGGTGGAATACATTTGGTGATGAAACAAAAGAGTTAAAGAATTTTGTGATGTGTGTTCTCAACTTTACATGTAGTGCATTCGGGTTTGACGACATTTGAAGTGCATTTTCAATGGTAAGCAATAATTAATGAAACAATTGTTTATTTAGAATTTCATTATTTTATTTTATTATAATGACAATGTAACTATTACTTATTACAAAAATATAATAAAAGGTTCATACAAAGAAGTGAAATCATCTTGAGTAAGAAGACTCAATGCCTTAGTATTCATTAGGTATAATATGAAGTTGAAGGAAAGTCATCTAAAAAGAACAACAGTTGATGATCTATTAACTCTTGATTACCTTGATTTTGATGATGAATGAGTTGTTGAAAAAGAAAAACTGATTTTGTTTACGGATCCTTCTCTATTAGAAGATTCTTGGATAAATTCAAGTTTTGATATGATTGAAATAGTTATCACTTCTTTTGAGGGTTCATCAAGTGAAATAAAAAAAATACAAGAAAAAATATGTGACTTCAAAAGAAATATCAACTAGAAAGGGTATATTTTGTTATTTTTATATGATATAACAAATTACTTTTTATTATTAAGGTATTAATTATTTTCGGTATTCTTTGATAAAGGCAAAGCAAAACAAGTTGAAGAGTTGAAAAACGAGAATGAGAATAATGATGAAAAAGAAGATGAGAAAGAACCTATTCCTTATATGGATGATTCAAATGATGCCAAACTACCCAACTCTAGTGTTGAATGAAGTGATGAAGATGCAACTCAAGCATTGACATTGAATCTATTAAAGTTGAATTTTTTATTTTAATTCCTCTCACGCATTGATTGAAAATTTTGTCATGCATATTTTCAACTTACTTATAAATTGGGATTTCATTAAGAACTCATGATACTATTCTAATTAGTTAAGATATGTTATGTTAGTTTTGTTCTTAATCTTACTTTAAAACCAAGTTGAATCTTTTAGTTATATTTTTAGGGTGATTTTTTTTTTCATGCCTCTGCGTTTGAATGTATTTTATCTGTTTGTGTGAATGTGATCATTTTTAAGTGAAAAGTTATATGTTCTCACATGTTATTGATGATAAAATTGCTTACTTTTCATTTTCTTATATAGTTGCATATTTTCTTATCTAGCACTTCAATGCCTTTATATTTACACCTTGCTTCACCTTGAGACTTTTAACAACTTTGACCACGGACCCTATTTAGATCTAACTGAAACTGAACCCGATTCCGAATCCGGCAACTTGTTTCGGGTACACCTTCATGGATTGGATACCCGACACTGTAGACAGCCCTACTCACTGCTCACTAATTTGGTTTCAATACTTGGACAAACCCAGCAGAGATCCACCCGCATAAATTGGACGGCTGCCGTAACTCTCGCTCAAGCATACCTGCAAAGCAACAACAATCTCTCTCTTTTGCTTTCTCTTTGCTCCCTCTTCCTCCTCAACCCAGACCAAGCAAGGCAAAAGAAAATGGCCTCTTCAGAAATCCAAGCTCCCTCTCTGATGGTCTCTGAATGAAATGAATGCAAGTGCATGCGGGAATGAGAAGGCATTAAGCAGAGAGAGAGAGAGAGAGAGAGAGAGAGAGAGAGAGAGAGAGAGAGAGAGAGAGAGAGAGTCTCATAGAGAGAGATGTCGGTGAGGATCAAGGCGGTGGTGGACAAGTTCGTGAAGGAGCTGAAGGAGGCGTTGGACGCGGACATACAGGACAGGATCATGAAGGAGAGGGAGATGCAGAGCTACATCGAGGAGAGGGAGAGGGAGGTTGCCGAGAGGGAGGCTGCCTGGAAGGCCGAGCTCTCTCGCCGAGAGGTAATCACCCACCACCATCATCCCCCCTATTCCCCGGAATTCCATGTCGTTTTTTGATGTGGGTGTCCCTCGAAAACGCTTCTGGATTGATGACTTGATGTGTCAATAGCATTTTTTTGTTTGCTTCTTGCGACTCTCTTGATTCATGGGTGGCCGGAGGCGACGATTAACAAGAATTGGTATCCTTTTCCAGTGTGGGTGTTTGGTAAAATTGTTTTCCGGGTGGTAATTCGATGCAAAACGTTTGTTGGTGTGTGACATCTGCTCCGTTTTCTTTTCGTTTCTAGTTGGGGTGTTTTGATTAACAGAAATAGATACATGGTAGACGAGGGATTTGGTAAAAATGCTTTTGAACGGATTCTATGGGTGCTAGACTGGTTTCTTTGTAGTTGGGGTGTCTTGATTATCAGAAATGATATATGGTAGACAAGGGATTCCAACAAAAATGCTTTTGAATTTGGTTTCTTTGGAGTATCTAACGCTAACGGTGACCTTCTTGATTTCTATGGCGAAGGTGCCGAAGGCTTCAATCTCTTTTCTTATCCGGACGGAAAGGCCTTGCGGAGAGAGGGATGGATCTGGATATAATTTTTTTTCTATAATGTTTTATGGCCTGAATCACTCGCTCAATATCTTTATGAGAAAGGGGCAGCAAGAACTGTAAATGATGATCTCTAGGCTATGGTGCCTTGGAAACGGGCTATTGTGTGTTCATGAAGAAAAAGTACAACGTTAGGGCTGTAAGGCATCACCGAGATTTATAGCTGAACTGATTTCTGATTAAGATGGATTGAAGAGGCACCCTGACATAAAAGGTCAAATTACCCCTAATTAATCACCGAATTATGTACGTTATTGCAACTGTAAGATGTTTCTAAGAGCCCCCTGAAGGGTTTTTTGGTTCTCTATAACTAAATGTTCTTCCTCAACGTTATCGGTGCCCTGATCCTGCATAAGCAAAAATTTGATCTATAATTTTGAGTCACCTCATATTCCCACCCGATGTTCATATCCTATAAAATCTCACTTGCATATCTAATTCTTTGGCTTTCTAATTTCAATTTCGTGGTCTCATCCTCCCGTGTTGTCACTGATTAAAGATACCATTGTCACACTTTATGACAAAAATGTCATCCTCAATATGCTCTGAACTAGTGAACTGAGCAATTTGCACTAATTTTAGATCTAACTACAATAACATCTTTCTTATAAAAAGAGAGATTCAGTCATGTACCTGTCTAAGTGGCCAGATGGTGACATTAATTGGATTTGGAGTGTTAGGAGTGGGTCGGATTGTTAGAGCAATAGTTCTGTGTAACTCTCTTGTGACCCTTTGTCACCTCATCACCTATTAATAAAATGGTTTCTATTTTCTCCTGAAAAAAAAATTACAATACCATTTGTACTCGAGTTCTGGTGTTGTGTTGCATTATTATTTGTTGCAGTTTCCCTAGGAAATGTTGTTCTAATCTAAATTTGACTTTTTCATACTTATATTCCAAGGGATATAATAACTACAAATCTAGATTTTCTATATGAACAATACTATCTCTACTTAACTTTTGTATTTGATTGCACCATTTTTTGTCGATTGCACCATTTTTTGTCGCCATTACCTGAAGAAATATTGTTTCTTTGTAGAAATTGCAATAAATATTTTTTCTCGAATTAGTGATTGCTCTGCACCTCCTGAATCGAGAAAAGTATAAAAATCACCATTTAAACTTGGTTAATGACAAGTGGAATTTTTTAAAATTGGACTTTTACATTCATGATAATGGTTGTGTTGAGCTTATCTTTGATTCCCTCTTTATATTCTTTTCTCGAATTTCTGCCCATGGAATTGTACCAACAATGGTCCTTCTTTGGAAATATATAAATCATGGTTGCCAGTTGAGGAAGCGGGAGCGGGAAGCGAGGTACTTTCAAAATTTTACGAAGCGGGAAGCGTGGGTCCACTTAGGAGCGAATTGGGAATCGCCTCGGAAGCGACCTAGGAAGCGAAAAAAAAAGTTAAAAAAAAATTAAAAAATGGGGGAAGCGTGATGGGAAGCGCGTTTCCCATTAAAGGGAAGGACACTTCCCATAAAAGGGAAGCGCGCTTCCCCGCACGTTTCGGAAGCGCGGCGTTCTGCACTTCCCCACTTACCTAGGCGCTTCCGGTAACTCTGATATAAATCAATGTTAACGCATAGCACAACGCTCCACCAAAAACTGAAGCAAGGCGTAAGCCTCAAATTTTTTTAAAAACTTTAAAAAAAACTTTAATATATATATATATAAATATAAATAAATAAAAACATGATTTATTGATGAAACAACAACCAATAAGTAATAGAAAATCTCAAAGAAATAACAAAAAATATGAGATTAACATGTAAAAGTAGCATTAATGCAACAACTTGATTTATGTAAGTATCTAAGAAATAAAATATGAGCATTCAATTAAAAATTAAGTAAGAAAATCACTAACAATCAAATTTCTCGATATCATGTCATCATCAGAAAATGCATATTAGCATTAACAACCAAATGTTAGTATATTTGTCCAAAATTTTCAAAAAATGAGAATATTACAAGTTTACAACATTCACAAGTTCAAATAGACCCAAAAAATATAGTCCTATGATATAAATTAGGGTCCAAACTCTTGTGTTTTATCATCAATATCCAAACCTTCAATGCCATAATCTTAGGAATCCATATAAACAAGCTCTCTTTCATCTTTATTATCAGTCTCTTCATATGCGCTTTCTTCCTCCACATCTTCAATCACTTTTTTTTTTCTTTCAATAAAAAATCATATATTAAATACTTATTCTATATAATTAAAAAAATACATTTACATTCATAGCAAGTAAAATGAATATAACTTTACCTAGATCTCTTAATGACCCCGTCTTGTTTAGAACAACTTTGTGAATCATGATGTGAAGTGACATCTTCAATAGGCACATGCTCAATGACGTTTATGTTGAAGTTCAAGTCCAACCATGAATCCTCCAACCAATTGGGATTGCTAGGCAATACTGGATCTTTCTGCTCAACAATCCACTTATTTTCAGAGTCTATATGATCTAAATATATAAGGTCCTTGGTAGCCCTCTTTTTCATATTTATATATGTTAACTTTATATTATATATGACAAAATCCAGTGTATTCATTTTCTCTTGTTCAAGTCTATTTATTCGTTTTTTAATGCACCTATAATTCCAAATCATTGATAATCAATTATAAAATAATTGAACTTATATAATTATATTTTAAAAACAAAATACAAAGTCACATATTAATGAGAATGTACTCCAATTTCTCTGACAACCCGATGCACCACACATCAAACTTAGAATTCGAATTGCAAAATTCATCAATTCAGGATTTTTGTGCCCAAATGAATTACACCAAATAAAACCAAGGTTGTAAGTATCGTATCGTTATTCGTATTGGTCGGGCCCAAATTAAGACCGTATCGTATAATAAAATATCATAATTTTTTAATAATTTTTTTTCAAAAATTTCATAAAAAACAGAAAAAAATTAGTATTTTTTTTAAAATCGTGTCATATGAAATAATGATGAATTGTATAAAATACAACCATACAATCACATATGAAGCATTTATGCCTCTATGAGCTGCATAAGACATCATCAAACATAAACTAATATAAAATTATAAATAATATTGCATGCATATCTCACAAGAACAATGCAAAATATTAAATATCTTGCAATTAAGAACATGTCACAAGACTTTATATTATATAAAAAAATAAAATAACCAAGTTTGTGAATAATTAAGTATTAAATAACTGTTTTTTTAAAATATATTATATAAAATCTCAATAATCATAATAATCTTCATCATCATTATCTTCTTCTTCTTTTCCTTCTTCGACATCCACATCATCTCCAAAATACGTAAAATCTTCATCATCTACCTCCTGTGCTCCTTTCACGTTAATCCACTAAATATCCTTTTCATTTAAAAATGTCTTTATTTCTTCAACCCATGCATTCAATTCATTAAAATGTTCCAAACTGATGGGATCAAATTGCTCTTTGTGCCTTCTTGATGACAACTTTTCGATTTGCTTAAAAAGGTGATATAAAAAAATTAAAGTTAGTTGGGTTTTGAATGATATAAAAAAAACTTTAAATAAATACATAAAAATGATAAATAAACTTTATAATTTTATATGCCTCTTCCTCAGTCGTAAGTTATAGCGAACATAGACAAGGTCATGGAGTCTTTTGTGCTCCAATCAATTTCTTCTTTTTATATGGATTTGCTCTTTTACACTCAAAAAATGAGTGTAGCTGAGATGCGGATGCTTAGATGGATGTGTGGAAATACAATAAAAGATAAGATTCGGAACGAAGAAATACGTAAGAAGGTAGGTGTTGCACCCATTGAAAATAAGATGCGAGAGAATCGTTTACGGTGGTTTGGACATATTCGGCGAAGGCCTAATGATGCTCCAGTTAGAAGGTTGGAGAAATGGGAAAATATATTAGTTAAAAGAGGTCGGGGTAGGCCTAGGAAGACTTGGATGGAGATGATAGGAAAGGATATGAATGCTTTGAACCTCACCGAGGACATGGCGTTGGATAGAAATGATTGGAGGAAAAGGATTCATGTGGAAGACCCAAAATGAATTTCTTTTTGGTTCATATCGCTGACCCCAATTGTTTTGGGATGAAGGCATAGTTGTTGTTGTTGTTGTTGTTGTATATGGATTTGCTCAAGGGCACTCTAGTTTCTCTCACATCCACTTGCACTATACATTTGGCTAATAATGCGGATGACAAAAGCTCTTAAATTTGAAACATGACTTCTAAACCTGACTCACTATATGTCTTGAAACAAAGAAAAAAAAATGGAAAATCAATAAGACAATAACAAATATAATCATACAAAACATTATAACTAAATAACAATATAAAATTAAAATTGAAATATACAAAATAAATTAGCTGGACGCATCGAGGCACGGTTTCGAACTGTTGTAGGTCTCCCTATATCATATAATACATTATCATTAGTTTTCATTTCCTTATGAATTTGATTTTGAATGCTATACTTAGGTTAAACCAGAGTTACCGGAAGCGCCTAGCTAAAAGGGGAAGCGCGCTTCGGAAGCGCGAAACGTCGCGCTTTCGAAGCGTGGGGGGAAGCGTCCCCCTTTTTTGGGAAGCGCGCTTCCCTTTAATGGGGGACGCGTTTCCCTTTAATGGGGGACGCGCTTCCCTTTAATGGGAAGCGCGCTTCCCCCACGCTTCCCCATCGCTTCCCCCTCGCTTCCCCTGTTTTTTCAAATTTTTTGTATTTTTTATTTTTTATTTTTATTTTTTTCGCTTCCCCCTCGCTTCCGAGACGCTTCCTAGGTCGCTTCCGAGACGTTTCCTAGGTCGCTTCCGAGACGCTTCCCGAATCGCTCCTAAGTGGTCCCACGCTTCCCCGCTTCCTAAAATTTTGAAAGTGCCTCGCTTCCCGCTCCCGCTTCCCGTATCGCTTCCCGCTCCCGCTTCCTCAACTGGCAACCATGGGTTAAACCTTTCGATGAAATCCAAGTCTTTGTTGACTTTCCTATCCATTTTAAATATAGGAGAGTATCTAAATGCTATTAAGTGTCATGCATTTAGTTTGGGTCTGATCCAGACCCGAACTAAGATTTGCTTGATTGACGTGTTTACTGGGACACGTGTGTAATTTTATGTTTTGTTGTAGGACAGATATATCCATGATCAAATTACTTGTAACCTAATAGATAAATATGATGTATCATCAGGTCACGCACGAGTGATGAAAGTGTGAACCTTTGCAGCCCAAAGCCTCTCTGCGTCTCCTTCCTCTACTTCAGCGTTTTCTTCTTCTGTTACCTTTTCTTCTTATTTTCTCCTCATTGCAGATCAACACAGGTCAAAACTCAAGTTCTAACATGGTATCAGAGCAGGGTTGGGTCTAGGGCTCAGTATTGCTTCCAAAAAGGTATAAACAAAGAGATCTTTTGATTTCAGTCAGGAAAATATCCTTCCCTCACTATTTCTTCTATGTTATCGTATTTTCTAAAAAAAAAAATACGATCTCTTCTTCTTGCCGCCATGTCCTCTTGAAAGAGTTTTTGTGTTTTCATATGAAAGATTGAAACATGTCTTTTTTTTCTTAAAAGTCTGTTCACGGGCTTCTAAAATCTATCGTATTTCCATCTTGAGTCACTTTCTTGAATCATTACCTTCTTGAATCGTGACCCATCTTCTCTCATCTTGATTTCTTGAATCGTGACCCACCTTATGGAATTGTTATCATATTCCAAGAAAAACTCTGATTTTTTATTCTAGATTCTGTTTCCTTGTTCTCTCATCCCAAAACTGACTCTTAATCAGTCTGAAAACACCTTTTATCGTGATTTTGGTATAACGGTTTTTCTTTTGCCGATTAATGCTAATCGAACACGACATGTTCAGGTGACTTGATTCATGAATATTGAATTGATCATTTGAATTTTCACGTGATCTGACATCCGTTCAAAAAAAAAAAGGAACAACAAATCCAAAATCTGTTACAACCAATTCACTTTTGGACTGTTCCTTTCTTAGAGTATTTTCCACCTTATATTCAAGTATCTCATAATCATGGATCCTTCTTGAACCCAGTCTGGTTTGTCATCAAACTTCCTTAATCAACTTGTCTATGAGAAATTAAATAATTCCAATTTCTTGACCTGGAAGAGACAAATAGTTCCTTTTATCAGGAGCCAAGATATCTTTGGTCATCTAGATGGATCAATTCCAGCCCCATCAGAGTTCATCGCAAAGGAGGAAACAAACGCGCTAGGTGTTGCATCTACTAAGCTTGTTCGAAGCTCGGATTATGTCTCTTGGATGAGAAAAGACCATGCGTTAATTGCCTATATTACATCTACCTTGTCTCAGGAAGTACTAGTTGCTATTCCCGATGATTGCACATCGATGGAATTGTGGAACCAGTTGACACAAACATATTCTCAGATATTTGAAGCCAGAGTTTTGTTTCTCAAGCGTGAATTTCAGCTTCTCAAGAAAGGCAACCTATCTATTATGGACTATTTGAATAAGGTGAAGACCATTACGGATCAACTTGCCATTATTGGATGTGAAGTGTCAGACAAGGATAAAGTACAACGAACATTGAATGGTTTGGGCCCAAATTTTCATGTATTGGTGACATCATTGTTGTTCTTGCCCATGCTTCCCACGTTTGAGGACCTTCGGGCAAAACTTTTTCAATACGAAATGTTGTTGAAAGGCATTGCTGAAGATTCTGGTGCTCAATTTGATTCCCAAGTTGTTTTAGCTACTGGGTTCTCCTTCGTGGAGGAAATAGCTTCGGAGGAGGAAGAGGTCATGGTAGATTTGCAGGTCCAGGTTTGCTTCCCACACCCAATATGCTGTTCAACTCCAATGCCAAGAACCAAAATCAAAGAACTGTCCCGACATGTTACCTGTGCAACAAAAAGGGACATATTAAAGCAAATTGTTGGTTTAATCCTCAAAATAAAGGAAAATTGCAAAACACTAAAAGCAAGAAGGAAGATAATGTTACCAAAACTAATGGGGAGGTAAAACAACTTTTGTTGGCAGCATTGTCCGGGTTGCATTTGAAGCAGAATGATCAAGGATTATGATATGTTGATTCAGGAGTAGCGACCCATGTTACGGGGGATGTTGGAAGCTCTCGAGCTCAGTTCCTTATTTTGGTAAAAATAGTATTATTACTGGAGATGAATCTCACCATCGTATTTCTCATATTGGTGATGCAATCATTCCTTTGTCCACATCATCTCTCAATTTATCAAATGTCATTCATGCTCCTAACATAAAAAAGAACATTATTTCTGTGTCTAAACTTGTTGATGATACACATTCTTATGTTGAATTCACTCCATCTTCTGTGTATGTCAAGGATCTTCAAACGAGGGAGACATTCGCTGAAGGGAAGCAAAAATGAAATATGTACATCTTCAAGGAAGATCCATTTGCGCATACAAGTTCCGTCTTGAAGCCCTTATTGAAGTCTAAGTCTTTTCAGTCTGAATTATCTGTGTCAGGTCCCGAGTCTGTTTTTAGCCTTTCTAAATGTAATAAGCCAAGTCTTTGGCATAATCGTTTTGGTCACTGCAGTTATTATTTTCTTGAGAAACTTGTATCAAGTAAATTAATTCCTAAATCAAGTTTAACTCTTGAGAAAAATAATAAAAAGTGCTCCAGTTGTCAATTGCGTAAGAGTCATGTTCTTCCTTTTGATTCTATAAATAAAAGAGCTTCAAAACCTTTTGAAATTGTTTATTCTGATGTTTGGGGTCCTGCACCCGTCTGTTCTTCTTCTGGCAGCAAATATCATTTTATCTTTATTGACAGTTATTCACGTTATACTTGGATATTCTTTATGAAGCATAAGTCTGAAACTTTTCACATATTTCGTAACTTTCATGCCTTTGTTCAAAACCATTTCTCTACCAATATTCTGCATTTTCACTGTGATGGAGGTGGTGAGTATACATAAAAGGATTTTATTGATTTTCTCCAAAGTAATGGAATAAAGCGTAGAGTGTCTTGTCCACATACGCCACAACAAAATGGGATTGCTTAGAGAAAGTATAGGCATATTGTTGAAACGGCCATGAGCATGATGCATGATAGCAATCTTCCCATTAGTTTTTGGATAGAGGCATTTCATTCTGCAGTCTATATTATAAATCGTCTGCCCATGACAGTTTTACAAAGTAGTACACCATATTTTTCTCTTTTCGGCATTCAGCCTGATTATGATGCTCTGCGTGTATTTAGATGCACTTGCTATGTTCATATTGATGATTCTCTCATAAATGAATTTCAACAAAAGGCTTCCAAGTGTAGATTCGTGGGATATGCTAATGATTATAAAGGGTATCAGTGTTATGATCCTATGACTAAACGTGTTAAAACCTCCAGGAATGTTGTGCTTGATGAGAATAATTTTGGAAATGCATCTTTTAATACCTGTCAAAGAATTCTCCGAGAAAAAGTTTATCATCCATAGATGAATGCATAATTATTTGCAAGTGTTTATGGTGATTGCTCATCTCAGTGTACTCAGGAAACACAGTCGGCTGACCAAAATGACATTGACTTAGGTCAAGCATGCTTACCTCATTCTAGTGATCAGGTCGGTGGAGCTTCATATGCTAAAGGAGGGACAACCCCACAATCTCATCAAATTGATAAATTCAAAGGGTATGTGTATGTGTGAAGAAAAAAAGATGCTCCTCCTGTGTCTCACCTTGAACCAGACACTTATGTGCCTGCTAGAAACTTGAGGAGTTCAAATAGAATCAGACATCCTATTGACAGGTGGGTCAGTTACAACAATTTTTCTATGGATCTTCAACTCTTTTTATCTCAGGTTGATAAACATGATGAACCCGTGGGGTTTCATCAAGCCATGAAATCAAACAAATGGATTAAGGCCATGAATGAAGAAGTGAAAGCTCTTCATGAATGTCAAACGTGGAAAATTGTTTCCAGACTTCTTAACAAAAATGTTGTGGATTCCAAGTGGGTTTATAAAATTAAGCACAAACCCGATGACACTATAGAACGATACAAAGCAAGACTTGTTGCAAAGGGGTTTACACAAGAATATGGCCAGGATTATGGTGAAACCTTTAGTCCTGTGGTTAAAATGGGGACAATAAAATTATATTGTCTTTAACATTCAAACTTGAATGAACATTGAGTCAGTTAGATGTCAAAAATGCATTCCTTTATGGAGACTTGAAGTAAGAAGTTTACATGGAACAACCTCCAGTATATGCTGAGGGAGACCCAAGCACACATGTATGCAGATTAAAAAGAGCCATATATGGTTTAAAGCAGGCCTCACGCTCGTGGTTTGAAAGTTTCTCTTTAGAAATACAAAAACATGGGTTTTACCGATCTCTCTTGGATCACTCATTGTTTATATTCAAGGGTAAAGGCATCACCACCCGTTTGTTGATATATGTTGATGACATTATTGTCACATGGAACTCGATGAGCCACATTGAAGAAATAAAGAGACTCTTAAGTTAAAGGTTTAAGATGAAAGACTTGGGAGATTTGCGTTATTTCCTTGGAGTCGAGGTAGATAGGGAGGAGGGTTGCCTGACACTGACACAACATAAATACACACTAGATTTATTGAATAAATTCGGTATGCAAGATTGCAAACCTTTGTCTACACCGAGTGTCTTACATCAAAAGCTTAGTTCACGGGATGGAGATTTGTACCGAGATCCTACAAGATATCGAAGTGTAGTTGGTATGCTTCAATATCTTACCTTTACTCGTCCTGACATTGTTTATTCTGTCAATCAAGTATCACAGTTCATGCATGAGCCGCGAACAGGACACATGGATGCAGTCAAACGTGTGTTGAGGTATTTAAAAGGTACCATTGGAGATGGGTTGGTATATAAGAAAAGTTGAAAATGAGGAGGCATGCATGATGTAACGATCTACAGTGATGCGGACTGGGCAGGAGATCCTGATGAAAGGAGGTCAGTTTCCGGGCATTGCATCTTTCTTGGAAAAAACTTAGTGTCCTGGAGCAGTAGAAAACAAAAAGCAATAGCTAGATCAAGTACTGAAGCTGAATACCGATCAATGGCTGCTGCAACTGCTGAAACTACTTGGACAAGGCATTTGTTGAATGAATTAGAGGAACAGATCTCAAAATCTATCTTATTGTGTGATAACCAAAGTGCCATCAAAATATCTTTTAATCCTATTTTCCACAGTAAGACAAAACATATTTGAGATAGATCAACAGTTCATTCGACAGAAGGTTGAAGATAAAGAGATTGAGCCTCATTTCATCCCTACGGAAGACCAGGTAGCAGATTTATTTACAAAGGGTTTAACGAAAAGCAGATTCTGGTTCTTGAAGAACAAGTTGTCCATGGTACAAGACCATGCACAACTTGAGGGAGGCTATTAAGTGTCATGAATTCAGTTTGGGTCTGATCCAGACCCGAACTAAGATTTGCGTGATTGACGTGTTTATTGGGACACATGTGTAATTTTATGTTTTGTTTTTGGACAGATAGGTCCATGATCAAATTACTTGTAACCTAATAGATAAATATGATGTATCATCAGGTCACGCACGATTGATGAAAGCGTGAACCTTTGCAGCTCAAAGCCTCTCTGCGTCTCCTTCCTCTACTTCGGTGTTTTCTTCTTCTGTTACCTTTTCTTCTTATTTTCTCCTCATTGCAGATTAGCACAGGTCAGAACTCAAGTTCTAACAAATGCATGATTTAAATAATATGCTTTAAAATTAAAATGTTGATATAAGTTGCCCAGTCCACCTATGATCAATATAGGTATGTACAATTTTTTCTTCTTCAAATTATCTATAATAACCTCTTTTGTCTTATCTATGACCTCATAGAGATAACCCATAGGTGGTTTGTCTTGACTGTTAACCAATCGAAACACATTCACCAAAGGTATAGTTATTCTCAACAACTTCATGCATGAATCTCATAATTCACTTCTAAATACAATATCTACAATTTTTTGGTTTTTTTTTTTGCATGAGGATATGCATGCCACTCATTTGATGAAAATATATTTTTTAGTACAACTCTATTCTTTATTAGACTTTGCTATGTAAAAAATTTTGTAGCAAATTTAATAATTACATTATTAATCAACTCAGCACCACCAATGTACTTTCTCATTAAGCTTAAAACCCATGCAAGATTGTAAACAAATTTAGTATTTTTTAGGCAACATTCAATTGTATGTATTATCTCATCCATGTTGCCGATGTCCTCAAGTATGAGGTCTTTGATCAACATGAAGAACAATGTTGTGACACTCTTCTTTAGTTAGCCATCCTGAAAACATAGGCAAACCAAGGAACTTGAAAGGCATGCTCCTTATGGTTCATCCTAAAGAGGAATTCAGCTCCTGCAACTTTGCCTCACTAAGATTAATAGGAAGAACGATAGACTTTGAATGACTCACTTTCATTCCTGCAACAGTCTCAAACTCACCAAGAATAGATTTTAGATAAACAAGAGATTGGTGATAAGCCCTAGTGAATCAGAATGGCATCATCTGCAAAAAGTAACAAGGGGATGATATCAGGACAATGGGGAAATTTAGGCACCAAAAAGGACCCAACACTATGAGCAAAAAGGAGCCTACCCATTAAGCATTCCATAATCACCAAGATAAAATATGGTGACATGGGATCATCTTGCAGAATCCCACAAGAACTATGAAACCAATCTCCTAGTGACCCATTCACAAGCATAGAAAAAGATAGGGCAGACTCGGTCATAATGTAGGAAACCCACAAGGGAGAGAAACCTAGGAAAAAAACCTTTTCAAGAAAATTCCAATCTATACGGTCATAAACTTGAGTTAAATATACTTTTAAACAAACCGATGGGATGTGATACTCTAACAGAGAGTCAATAAGTTCATGAGCCAAGAGAGGATGTTCTGGCTCTGGAGAAAGGCGCATTGGTTATGGGTAATAACACAAGATAGTATAGATCAAGGTTGTTAAATGCAATGAGGCGAAGCGAGGCGTTGAGCCTGTTATGAAGCGAGGCGTAAGCCTCGAGGCCTCCAGGACCCCCTCGGTGCGCTCTCCAACTGGAACGCCTCCTCTTCGTTGGCGCCCTGCGACTGGCGAGGGCGTTGTCTGCATCTCCGGCCGCATCACCGAGCTCCGCCTCCCTCGCCTCCGCCTCCAGGGACCCCTCTCCCCTCAGCTCGGCCTTCGGTCCAACCTCCTCAACGACACCATTCCCCCCCCTATCGGCCGGTGCTCCATCCTCCGTGCCATATTCCTCCAATCCAACGCCCTCTCCAGGACGCTGCCGCCGGAAATCTTCAACCTCACTGAGTTGCAGATCCTCAATGTCGCCCAAAACCTCTTGACAGGGAGAATCCCCTCTGGAGGCCTTCTGGCAAGCCTCTGGTTCCTCGATCTCTCGTCTAACTCGCTCTCCGGAGAGATTCCGGCCAATGTGTCTGCCTGCGTGCTGCATCTGCTTAACCTTTCGTTCAACCGGCTGATCGGGGAGATTTCGCTAAGTTATGGAGAGAGTGCTTCTCTGGAGTACCTCTGGCTTGACGGAAACCTACTCCAAGGAAGCATTCCGGCAGCCCTTGCCAACTGCTCCCTTCTTTGCCACCTCAGCGTTCGGGACAACGGCCTTAGCGGCGAGATTCCGGTAGGGATTGGCCGACTTCCAAACCTTCAGGTGCTCGCTCTCTCGCACAACAACCTCTCCGGCGTGCTCCCGTCCTCACTTTTCTTCAACGCCTCCGGCTCCTCACCGCCACTGCTTAGATCCTGCATTTTGGGTTTAACAAGCTCACCGACATCGCTCCACCCGAGAACAATGCGGCCGGTGGGGTCGCAAGCTCGCTGCAAGTCCTCGACCTTCAGAGCAACATCATCGATGGCGAGGTTCCTTTCTGGTTGGTGAACATGATGCGTACGCCTTAGAAGCGAAGCGCGCCTCAACGCGAGGCGTGCACTTCACCCATGCGAAGCGTACGCTTCGAGCTTGCAAACGCCTCCCTACAACGCCTCTGTTCCTTGAGCTTGCGCTTCGCCTCTGAAGCGTTCACCTCTAACAACACTGGTATAGATCTCATCCTATTGACAATAACCTTGGAAATGATTTTGTAAAAAAAATTACCAAGGGAGATAGGTCAGAAATCAGTAGACAATGAGCATTAGTTACTTTAGGGATCAAAACTAAATGAGTAGAATTGATCTTAGGATAGATCTTGCTTTTGGAAAAACACCTGAGGGACTCTCCCAACTGGGTGCCGCACCCGCATTGATGCGACGCGACGCAGGTGCGGTCAACTTGACCCTGGGTGCGTTGACCACACCCAGGGTCATTTATGTCCAACTTTTGAACTTTATATATATATATATATATATATATATATATATATATATATATATATATATATATATATATATATATATATTTGCCGCACCCTCGCACCCAAATTTTTTTAAAATGCCGCACCCCTGCACCCGCACCCATGTGACATAACACCTGAACAACCTTAGTTATGTCTTGCCCAACTATATCCCAAAAATGTTGGTAGAAATTGGCAGGAAAATCATTAGGACCTATGTCACATGAGTGCGGGTGCGGGAATGCGGCACTTTAAAAAAACATGGGTGCGGGGGTGCGGCAAAAAATAAAAATAAAAAATCAGACTTGGGTCGGATTCGGATCCGATTGGGATCCAAACCCGGTAAAACATACACTGCGTGCTTTAAATAAGCACTCAGAGTAGGGTTTCTACCCTCCCCACGCTGCTCACTCTCTCTCATCGCTCGCCTTCTCCACCCGCCGCAGGCTCCCTCTCTCCTGTTCGTTTTCTGGCCACCTGACGCCGGCAAGCCCCACGTCCGGCGAACCCCATGTCCGGCGAACCTTGGATTTCCGGCCACCCGACGCCGGTCCTTCTTGTGCCAGCGATGCGACCTCCGACCCCCTTTCAGGTGAGCTCCCTCTCGCCTCTCTCTTTCCTCATTGTCTTCTTCTTCTTCAGGCGAGCCTCCCTCGATGGGGTTTTCTTTTTTGTTTTACATATCGGGTTGACCGCACCAGGTGCCGCACCCTCACGCGCACCCGCATCGCGTCGACGCGGGTGCGGCACCTGGTTAGCCGAATCCGTGTGACATAGATTAGGATCCGGTGCTTTATCTCCACTAGCTTCGAAACCAACAAAATATGCCTCAACTGCAGATATGGGTTCTAAGAGCCTTTGATTTTCTTTCATGGACACCAATGGGCTGTCGGCCACAAAAACGAGAAAATACCACCACAATTTGGCTCTTTAGATAACAGAGATGCTCAAAACAGCATTTTGGGCATGATTTTTTCCCAAAACATTGGTTTGGATGAGTTTCTTTGACAAGCATCCCAAAATATCAATTGTACCAAATATTAACCATATATATATATATATATATATGAATGACTTTATCTAGCCGAGGTACTAGGCTAACTGTTTGGGAATGGATTCAGGTGGAAACAGCTTGTGGATGGTCAGAGATCAAATCTGAGGGGATTCCGATCCCTGTGCATACGCATCACGAGCCCTGTTAATTGTTTCAGATATATTGGAATCTCTCATGTGCCATGATACGCTGGAATCTCTCATGCACTTAGTTGTATTCATTGGGCACCTTTTAAGTGTTGAATTATGCCATTGTACTTTGCTAGATAATTACTGCCACAGTTGAATTACTGTACTGCTGAGAGTTGTGCATGTGGGTGCATGGGAAGCTCTCTCTCTCTCTTAAAACTGAAAAGTTCATTTTGGGCAACCAAACATTGGTTTTTATTGGAACCTTAAAATGAGGTTTTAAGAGATGAACTTCTAGTAAATTTGATTTTCAAAATAAATATTTCAAAAAACATTTTTTTCAAAAATAGCATCTGAACAGGCCCTAAACGTTTTTAATCATACTGATTTAGAATTGTTGTTCAAGAATCTGCAACTTAAGATGCTATTCATGCTTTATTACTTTAGATAAAATTTTTAATGTACGTAATCATATGACATTATAATGTCTTTGTCATGTCCCATAGCATGTCTGTGTCTTTGTGACATAGCTGCAATGTTTATTTTTGGTATTTATTGCATATAACTGCATCATTTTTTCAACCCACCACTTTTTTTTATCACTTTTCAGTGTTTTCACCGATTATTTATGTTGTGTATGATGTATAATACCTTCTAGCCTTTTTAAACAGAGAAACAATTTAATAAAGCATAAATAGACATATATTTACCCTGTGAATATAGAAGATTTGACTCGAATCAGAAAGATGGCTACTGCTTGATGGTAATTTTTCCATCAAGACCTTGAAAACATAATCCAATTTTAAACTTCAAGGTTTGTTTTCAGGGCTTAAATAAACAATCAAGTTCCATGTTGAAATGTTACTAATTAACTGTAAATTGCTACTTATTTTTGCTAAGGTTTGTCTTGTACATACTGATCTGTAAAAACTGCCATCAAAATTTCCTGCAGGATGGTTCTCAAACAATTACATCAGTCATTGTATTTGAGTTGATTATAGACAAGCTTATCACGTATAACTTACATCATGTTGTATGGAAATGCTTTTCTTTGTGAGCTTAAATTGTGACTTCTCAATTTAAATTTTATTTCAACTTTTGCAGGCAGAGATTGCTCGTCAAGAGGCAAGGTTGAAGCTGGAACGAGAAAACTTGGAAAAGGAGAAGAGCGTCTTAATGGGCACAGCATCAAATCAAGATAACCAGGATGGTGCTCTGGAGATCACAGTTAGTGGAGAGAAGTATCGGTGCCTCAGATTTGCTAAAGCAAAGAAATGAAATTTAACAATAAAGAGAAGAAATGGATTCAACTAGTCTTTTCTCTGGGTTACCCAAAGTGACATTCATATTTTCTAGAAATGTGATTGTTTCTCATTGTTCTGTTTCTCTTTCTTGGTTTCTCATGGCATTGTTGCATGCTGCATGTGTACAAAACATCAATGTTGATGGAAGGGTTACCGAAAGCGCTATAGGACATGGGGAAGCACGTTTCAAAAGCGCGAAATGTAGTGCTTTCGAAACATGTTGGGAAGCGCCAAAAAAAATTGAGAAGCGTGCTTCCCTTAAATGGGAAGCTCGCTTCTCATTTTTTGTGTTTTTATTTTTATTTTTCTCTTTTTTCACTTCTCCTCGCTTCTTAGATCGCGTTTGGTTCGCTTCTTAGATCGTCGTTTAATTTTTTGTGCTGGTTTATATCATTTTTCTGGTTAAGTTGTTCCCTCCTGTTGCAGTTCTATTGTTTTTGTCTGCTTTTGAGATTTGCTGGTAGTGCTCTGGGTATGGAAATAATCTCTGACCATGCTCCATTGGAGTTTTGTTTCCACAGTAAAAGGGGGTCTGCCTTCGATGTGTTGCTTTACAATATGAGCCGTGTGTTCCATAAAGGTTCAAAAGATGCATTTTTACATGCCCATTTATCCTAGCTTTGCCCAATGTCCTGATTCAAATCATCTAACATTAGCAGGGCCGTTTGTTGGGATTTAGTTCGGTGGGTTTTGGATCTAAGAAGTAGGCCTAGCTCTCCATATAGAGAGTCATGCTGGGTTAGACATGCATTGGTCTCAAGCTTTGGTGTGATGCATGCATGTATGAAAGAACTATGAACGGCCTCATATGTATGAGCAATTTAGAGTTAACAATGGGTCAGGCCTTCATTCGACCTGGTGGGTTTGGATTGGATCCGGATCTGATTCTGAGGTTCTGACGCCAGACCTGGACTCTTGACCAACCAGTAGGAAAAACCATACCTGGATCTTATAAGGATTACATAAACCTGACTCGGTCCAAACCTTATAAAATAATGTTTCTTTTTAATTATTTACATTGAAAAACTTTGGATCTTAATTTGTATAGCTGTGTCTGATACGAAACTTAATAAACCACACCTGGCTCCATATACGAATTGTACCCTCTGAGTCTGTCCTGAATTCTTGGCTGGACCTCCTTTTATCACCAAACGCTGACCTTATAGGTTTTGGTTCGGGTCAGTCTAGGTTAAACCTGACTGTTGAGACCTCTAATTATGAGCATGTATATTGTCGACAATATGAGTAACATGACATTTAGGGTTTGACAGCTTAGTGTTTTGGAAGCTATGCCACAAAGATATGGTACAACCCCATGCGACTCGAGTTTGACACGCAATTAGTACTGAAAAATAGCGTTGCTCATCATAATCTATGCCACAGTGATGGGTCTTATTCAAAATTGTTGAAGTCTACCACATGACCATGCTAAAAAAGTTGCCAACCAAAGTTCAATTCTTTTGAGGTATCAATTACAGTGAAAACCATCCCTATAGACTTGTGGCTCCAGTCTTATCTCTCAACTTGACTCTCTTGCTCTTCATTCACTGCATTGGTTGAAAGAATGGATTTGTAGTTTGTGCATCGACCCACTTTGGCACTCAATTTGCAGTGAGACAGAGGAAACTGTATGTAGGGAAGGGCGTATAAGAATATGATCCGGTAGGAAATGACTCAACTCACTATCTATAGATCGAAGAAACAAAAAATGTGAAGAGAAAATCAATCACATAAAGAACAAAGATTTTACGTGGTTCGACAAGAGTTGCCTATGTCTAAGGCCACATTGAGTTTCAATATTAAGATTGAGATACACGCACATTGCAAAGAATAGATTGCCCTCTTTAAATACAAGAAGTCTAAGGCAACCCATTTTGAGTAAAATTATAAAACTACCCTCCAATAAAACCATCATAGGCTTCTCCTTGTTTGGTGTTTTGGAGGGTGACCCAGTTTCGGACACGAAAAATGATTGTATTGTAAGAGTAATTTGATGCGATTTCCTAAAAATGCTACAATTTTTTATATTCTCTCGATAACTAAAATCGCAAATATTCAATATCGATAGGACACTTTTACCCTTGCAAAGTTAGGCATTTTAGCGATAAAATTGTATTGCTCATCGAATATGTCCACCCACTTAAACCCAGAATCACATTTTTTTATGCAAATTTAGGCCTCATGAACTCACATAAATTTATTTGCAAAATCTTGGTAAAACTAAAACTACCAAAATCGCAAATATCATACTCTATCGCATATATTTTATGAAATCGCAAAAATATATGTGCGAAACTTCACTTACCACTAAATTCATAAATATCATATTTTTTTACATATATTTTCTGAAATCACATAAATTTATGTGTGAAATTGTACTTACCACTTACCACCAAATTCACAAATATCCTACTTATTCGTGCACACAATGCGATATTGAATAAATTTATAACACTTTTTCATTTAGCGAAACCCCACTAAATTAAAAAATATCTTATTTATTCACATATACTACATGTTCTTGTATAATATAATTTGTGAATCACTTAATATCTCAAATATCATACTTAACTATTTTTGAAAGCACGACACATATGTAATATTATTTATTTGTTGCGAAATATTTTTTTGAATCATATATAAACCTGTTGTGGTCCCCAACCTGATTATTTTCACATAATTTAAGTTTTCTTTTGTCTTTTGTCCCCAACCTGCTTCCCTTCCAACAACTATTTTCATCAACTATTCTGACAAGTATTTTCATCAAATATTTTTAGCAACTATTCATTAGAGGCATTTCATCATTACTGAATTATCAATGACATGTTTTTTCGGTAAGCACAGTGTGCCCTTTTGTTTAATGACTGAATCAAATACTGTTTCATTTTCTTTAACGGCTGAATCAAACACTGTTCCATTTTGTTTAACAGTTTAATGAAACAATGCTCACTTTTATTTTTTTTTAAATGCTTTTTGAAACATAAATATGTTGTTTGTTTTTTGCAATGCTTGTTCAATATTCCCATATTGTTATTATAAAAAATTGAATATGTTTTATTAATATAATATGGTCAATAAGAAGAAGGAGACCATACCCACATCATATAAAATTTTTCAAGCATAACAACAAAATCCAACGAAGAACTATTAACTAGGTCATCCTGGTAATTTAGAAGCATAATTTAGTGTGCATAAGTAGGTAAAGTGGGAGCCACATCCATTACCAAAAATGTTAGTGTTCAACATTTTTCAAAAAAAATGCACCATCGATAATCATATACAAATGCATTCAAGCAGTGAGTTGAAATAAAAACGTGAATTGTCATACAATGAACAACTATAAATTTCAAAATGGCTTGTATCTAAGGCAGAATGTGCAGAAAAAGTTAAGCAGTTTGTAGGCACAATCTTGTCTCCCATTCTCAAAGCATCTGAGGGTGAGGGGGACCCATTGGCTGGCTATGAGGGTGTTGCTAACCTCAATGCTCGGATAAATGAAGCTGAAAATGCGGCCACCTGCAGTACCAGTGGTGAGAAGGTGGAGGAAGTACCTCACCAAGGGGCTAAGGTTAATGTGGACCCTCCTTAGGAAGTAGATATAAGTGAAAGTCATGTTGTTGGGTCAGATGCGAACACCGCTTAGGGGTCCGATGTTGCTCTCCATTCGCAAGAGAAAGTGCATGCTCCAACGAAGAGGTTGTAGCAAAGAAGAAGGTCTGGTGTTCATGGATAGGTAAAAATTCATTGCAATTGACTGATTTCATTGATTAAATTGATATATATATATATATATATATATATATATATATATATATATATATTATTGCTATACATGAATGCAATTGATTAATTTGTTATGTATGTATGCAAAATATAAAAATTTATTATAATTGACTGATTTCATTGATTAAATTGAGATATATATATATATATATATACATACATATATATACGACGGCAGTGACCGTCATGCCCCCTTTCGTTCCTTTCTCTGGTTTCCTCTTTTCATAAAAGGGAAAACCCTAAGGGTCTCTCCTTTTTCAGAGAGAGGATGAAAAAACAAAAAAGAAAAAAAAAAAAGAGAAAAAGAGAAAAAAATACAAAAAAAGGAGGGCAATTAGGGTTTGGAAGAATAGAGACCCCCTCTCGATTGTTTGGTTTAAACACTTTTTAAGTGTTTTTACTTCTCTGCCCTCTCACTTTTCTGATATTTTTAGTTGCATCCATTTTTTCTCTTTTGGTTTGATTATTATTATGCCCATACTCCTTTTGGATTATTCCTCTTGTGCCCTATATTTTACAAAATAGATGCCTCTATTTTTGGGTAATTCAAAAAACAAGTCTATTTTCTGGATATTATTTGAGACCAGGCAACTGTATTCTATTTTTCCATAACAACTCTATTTTTTTTTAAAATTACAGTAAACCACTTGGTTTTTCTATTTCACTCAGAAAATTTCAAAATTCTTATTTTAATATTTTGATTTATTGTTTTTGGCCAGAACAACCTTCTAGTTTTTTTAATTTTATAGAAAAGTGCTTCTAGTTAGCAGAATACCTCCCAAAATTTTATCCAAACAGGGTTTGGATATGGATTAGATCAATTTAGTATAGATAGTTTCTTATACACTTGGTTGGATCCGGTAAATTTTTTTTTGACCTAGTTATGATCTGTTTTTTATCTCTACCATGATATAAGATAAGAATTTTGTTTTAGCATGCATATTTTTTTTCTGGATCCTTAAATGATTTGCATCATTGCATATTATGTTGAAATACTATATTTTTTGTTCATGTTCGGATCCTAATATATATCGATCTAGATTAAGTATCATTTGTATTGATCCAATTTTTATATGAATCAAGTTTAATTGTAAGATCTATTAGATATGATGTTTGGATCAAGATTGGATCTGATTAGTATTGAATCATATGCTTGAATCTGGTAAAGTGACATAGACCTAGTTTGATCTAGTAAAACATAATAAATTTGGTTGAACCTATATGGTTTTGGATAGATCAAATTGAATAAGTGTAGGTCCAGTTGAATTAGTTTTGGATCCAGACAATATTATTGGATCTTGTTAAACTTGAATGAATTTAAATATATTCAGTAATAACTTTTGGATCCAGAAAATATAATTGAACATACTTGAACTAATATTATATCTGAACGAGTCATTTTATGAGTATTTTGAGGTTATTTAGATGTTGAGCAAATAACTCAACTTGGATAAGTATTAAGATCCAGTTTGAAATTGGTTTTTACTTAAAGCTCATAGTATGATATGAACTCAGTTATGACCGGTTGGATAGTTTCTTAATTGGGTTTGCTTATTGAACGGATCTAGTGTTGAGTTTGGATAACCGGATATGGGATATGAATCTATATTTGATCTAGGTTTTATGATGGATCTAGAAAAGTATAATGTCCGAACATGAGATATGGATCCATATTTCATTCAGAGTTTATGATGGCTTTGGATAGTAATAAGTCAGATATTGAACCTAATAATATATTTTGTATGAGTCCTAGTTTGACCCAGATAGATCTAGATAAGTATAATATTGGATGTGTGATGTGGATCCAATTAACTTTGAAATATATGAATATGAATATGGATTTAGATTATGATGACGTCCTTTGTGATTCATGGTTTTATTTTGCATAAGATCCATTTGTTAATATGGATTGTGTTGGACTTGAAGATAATATCACAAGTCAGTTTTGAATATGAATTCATAAAATTTTAATGGTTTTGGATCTAGATTTTTTGAGTGGATTTGGTAATGGATCTAAACTTAAATATTCACAAGCTTATAGTTTGATTAAAACCTTGGAATTGGCTCATCATGTTTGCCATATGTAAATGGTAATGAGATAACTCTTATTGGATATGGATCTGGTACACATCTCAATTGAATTTGAATATGGAGATTTAGGCTTTACTTCATGATGAAAAATCAACCTAGTTTGTAAATATCCTCATGATGGTGATATATCATGAAGAAAAAATTTAGCTAGTATATGTAAAACCTCATGATGTCATGACTTAATGCAAATATTGTTTAAATGCAATGCATTGAAATAATATGAGTTGAATTATAATTTTTGTGCATGCATGGATATTTATTTATATATGATGATAAATAATCATCATAAATAATGCATGAAGTGATATTTTTCATACTTTAGAAGCTTATGCATGAAATGTAATATGGTGTTAATCAGTCACATTTATAACTATTAGAATCTGAATATATTGATTTAAAATGAACAGGTGGTAATCAATATGTGATAATACACATGTATGGTGAGAGTACAAACAATGGTGAAAGTTTGAAAAGTGAGTATTTGCTATATTTGGCAAATCATGGATTCATGAATTGATAAATTTTATAGTACTTCACTAATGTTCACGTGGACATAAAGATGTCCTATGATATGATCATGAAAGAGTCATAAGAACCTCATGACTAACTAAGTAAGACCCACAATATGATTGTTGATTTGAATGTGAGATTGCACATTAAGGGTTAAAATTCTAAATTATGACATGATAAAAAAAACAATATATTTATATGAAAGGAATGCAACATATAATACACTTGTTATGATACAATGTAGGTGTTCATTCCATATGGTCAAGTGAGAAATGTTAGATCCAGATACAGATTCAGTGTGGTCATTGAGTCTCATACATGGAACCCATTGAGTCTCATACATGGAACCCATAAGTTAAAAATAAATCCAGGTATTGGATATGAAATATGGATCCAGGTATTGAATCTAGAGTAGTGGGTCAGAAATCCAATGACCCACTTACGTAGTGGGTCATTGAGTTATGAACCACAAAGATACTGATGGGCCTCACATCACATTGGATTTTTAGCATGTTTAAGAATCCAATGGTACGATTATGGCTAGGTAACGGTTACCCAACGGAGGATAAGTAACCCAGCCCTTGCCTATGCAGATCAAGAGAGCTCGATAATTGCATAAAAAAAATCCTCCCGAAGCAAGCCGCTAATCACAACCCAATTCCCTTATCCTTCGCACACCACAGTTCAAAATCCAACATTGTCTAGCACCATCTTGTCAGGGAATACGCGGGTTGAGGTTGATGACAATATAGGGGGTCATCTTCTTGGGACGGTTCAAATGTGTTATACATCCTGATCATGCCCTGCACAACTAATATTTGTGCCCCACTTCCACCATGATGATGGTGGCCGGTCAATTCTCTAGGAACCAGAAATTGTCATTGGGGTTTGCTGCTTCCTGCCCTCTTGCAATGATTGCCCCATGGGCGGTTTCGAGGTGCTATCATCAGTTAGGCTTTCTCCCAAAGACCAAAGCCTCACATCGGTTTTGGAGCATTACAAGGGATTGGGAGGTGGCACCTCCTCATGAGCCAATGGGAGTGCAAGGAAATTTCATAAAAATAACATTTAAATTGGGGGATGTTAGAGGTTCTTTTGAATTGTTTGATAATTATGAAAACTCCAAACTTGCATGCCTCCCATTGGCCTTTGGCTGGCATAATTAAGGAGCTGACACCTGACCTAGCCCCCTCTCTTCTTTCTTTTCCTCAGTGGTTCAGATTCCACCTTTTTTTGCCCTGCCTTTCTCAACAAGCGTTTAATTTGGTGGTGCCATGCCAATAGTCCACCTCAAAAACATTGGAGACTCCTCATCACACGCCCTTTCCTGAGGGGCAACATATGGCAGTGGTGGGCCCACTCAAATCAGCTCCCATCCCAATCTTTGCAATTTGGAATGACTTGGGTCAACTAACTTGCCTTGACCCAGATCCGCAACCCCAACCTCTAGTGGATCCGAGTCTGAGCACTGCGGAATTAGTCCTGACTTTCTCTGACCTGGACCCATGCCTTGTTCAGTCCATGGACCTGGACTTGACTGCCCCAAACACAGATCTAGACCAAACTGCCCCAGACATAGATCATGGCATGCCTATGTCCCCACACGTCTGTGGCTCACCCGTTCCTCCCTTCCCACCTTCACCCACTTCAACACTGGTACAACAACTCGAACTTTGTGCTCGAGTACCTCCATGGATCAGAATCTTGGTGGTGTCATGTTAGATGACAAGAGCTGCAACTTAATGGAGATTCTTGCTGTCATTAGGCTGAATCTCGTTCCCTCTTCGAGTAAAGCAATAATAGCAGTGATGCAGAGGAAATGTGGGTGTTGCTTGAATTTCGACTTTTGTCGCTGGAGTACATATGGGCTTTGTTGTGTTTATGATGAAGATTATTTCTTAGAATGCTTGTGTGGTCATGAAAAAATATTTTCATGTCAAGTACCATTGCCCAAAGAAAAGTCAGACATAGTTTGTATCTAAGAAACAATGATACATTTCATGGATCAGCCTTTCATGGATGAAATTTGGCAAAATTGTGGTATTGCTATTTTGTTGGCAAAGGGTAGAGCAGGAGGCATCTTGACTGCTTGGAGGGAAGGAATCAATGGTTCCTCAATTCACTTAGAAAAATTCTTGATTTCTATACTCTTTTCGGGCCCTATGGATGTTGTCCCTACTTTGTTTATGACATTTTATGGTCCATGCATAACCTCTCTCAAAAAACAATTTTGAAAGGAACTCAAAAGGGTGTATAAAGAGTTACACCTGGGTGTAACAAAACAATGGTGTATTGGTGGCGATTTCAATTCTTTATTATGTATGGAGACTCTAATTCTAATCAACTGTACACTCGCAACATGCATAGATTTGCTACACTCCTTGACTCTTGTGGCCTCTCAGAATTGGATATGAAAGGGCCAAAATTTACTTGGTCCAACAAACAGACCTCTCGTGATGAGGAAGTTGGATCGATTCCTAGTCTCTTTGCCGATGCTCCAACATCAGCATGACATGAATGACTTGGTTGAACTGATCTCAATTTCAGATCATGCTATGATTTGGTTATCTTGGGGTCTTAGTGGACCAAATACACATAAGAGATTCTGAATGGAACTTTGGTGGTTCCAAGAACCGGGTTTCTTAAAGTTCATTTGTGAGTGGTGGGGGGCGGCACCTTGCTCGGAAAGATGGGATGCACTAAGGTTGCACTCTAAACTCTCATTCATAAGTGGTAAAATGATAGAATGGAACAAATCCAAATGCTTCACAAAGTTGAAGGATATTGATGGTTAGGAATCACAACTACGAATACTTCAACATCAAGAGTAAAGTGTTACGGATACCGTGAGAGCTATGAAAATTTAAAAAAATGTCTCCAACTTGTTTGAAATATTTGTGAGTGGTTCAAGCATGATTGCATTAGATGGAGTCAAAGAGTCAAGGCACATTGGCTTAAATTAGAGGAGCCAAACACTTGTTTTCAACAATATCACATCAATGGTGATAGACATACGCTCTTTCCAAGTTTGGATGTACTCCCTAATGCCTCATTTTGTTTCAAAAACCAATTTTCTTATTACATTGGAATGATATATGATTTGTCGGCCATTGTCTTTACTTACTTGAGTTTGAAAGATAGGAGGGGGGGGAAACACAGGGTCTTTCACATTGGAAGAAATCAAGATTGTTGGTTAGGCCTTGCCGAATGGTAAAACATCGGGTGTTGATAGGTTTCCGAGTGAGTTTTTCAAATAATCATGGGATTGGGCTAAGAGTAACCTTATTCTATTGATGAATGAATATCACTCCAATGCCAAGGTGCCTCACTTCTTGGGAAAATCTTTTGTCATTCTCATTCCCAAGGATCCTCAAACCAAGGAGATTGGTAGATTTTAATTTGTCAATCTCATTGGTAGACATGATGTTCAAAATAATCTCAAAAATCTTGGCACTAAGGATCAAACTGATTATTAATCTGCTCATCTCGAAATCTCAAATTGCATTCATCTCATGTATAAGGTTGCATGAGTTATGCATTGTGGCCCATGAAGCTATTCTCTAGAAAGCTTCACTTTATTCTCAAAATTGACTAGTAAAAGGCTTTTGATTCTCTTGATTGGTGTTTTCTTTTGCATTGTATAAAATCTATGGGATTGAGTGACAAATGACACTCTTGGATCATGGGCCTTCTTAATGCAATCTCTAATGTGGTCTCTATCAATGGCTACAAAAGTGATTTTTCAAGCCCAAGAAGGGGGTTGCGTCAAGGGGATCCACTCTCACCCACACTATTTTTTTATGGCTATGGAGGCTCTTTCGGTTATGCTTTTTCAGCAGAAGCAATGGAAAAGTTTCATGGATGCATGATCTCCCGGAATGTCATTGTTTCTCACTTGCTTTTTGTTGACGATCTGTTAGTGTTTGGGGAGGCAACATATCAGAACTTGTGGTCCTTATGGATTGTTCTTAGATGCTTTGCCAAAATTTTTGCTTTGCATATGAATGGTGGAAAAAGTTAGATCATGTTGTTCAATGACTCCACTGGGAAGTCACAATAGTTGGCATGAGGTATCTTCGAATGCAAAGGTGGCTCCCTTCCTATGAACTACCTGGGCCAGCTTTTGCTCCTAAGTGTCTCAAGGGAGGTGCATTATCAAGTGAGGTTCAAGGTCTCCTCTATAGTGCTTCATTACATGCAAAATTTCAAATTGCCAAAAAAGGTTGAAAAATGCCTCATAGTTATTTTTCAAAGATTTATTTGGTCTGTTATATATGAGGGTTTATACACCTCATTGGTGAGTTGGTCCACTACTTTCAGACCCCTCAATTTGAGGGGTTTAAGAATCCATAATCAGCATATCCTGAGCACTGGATCTAAATCTACTATCATATTATAGACCATAACAGATTCACCATGCTCCAACATACCTTGCTCCCAAGGTCCAAAATCTGAGAATCTTCTTTTCAAATCAAACTTACACTCTCACGTGGCAATGTCTTTGCTCCTACCATCCTACTCTACAAGATGTTTCAGTATCATATAATCAGACTTGCAGAGTCTTCAGAATACCAGTGGGCTCACTATAAAACGGCTTGAGGTGAGACATGTGAAACACATGGTGTATCTGCCCTTCATCGGGCAAGGCTAGGCTATCTTTCCAACCCACTCTTAAATACGATACAGATTAAAATACTTTGACAGAAGCTTATGATAGTCCTGGGCAAAGAGGGTCATATAGCCTCTGGGTTTCCTCTTCAACCAAGCCCAATTTCCTACCTAAAATAACCTTTTTGAATGGTCTCTGTCATAGATTTGTTTCATATGTTATTGGGCTTTGGTGATGTTTTGTCTCAAGGTAGCGAAAATCTCATCGCGCGTTCTCAAGTCTCAAAAAACTTCGAGAGATACAATACTCTCATGCTCATATGCTATCACCAACAGTGGTGAAAACCTGTACAGTGTCATTTCGACATTTCTCAAGATGGACACCACACCCATCTCGAAAGCTGCCAAGATGGGTGGCTGTCAAGCATGTCACTGCATTCCCATCCTGCAGCGATGCAGAATATAATGTGAACACATTTTGTTATTAGTTCTTTAGATAACTTAGTTCTTTAGCCCTTGGGTACACAGTCAGCGTAAAATAGATTAGGTTTTCTTTTCATGGGCAATGCTTGCAATATATGTAAGACATGATTGAAGAATGCCATCGTGAGAAACCATAAGCTCGTGTAACAATCTCTTGTGTAAATATCATATATATACTCCATTTCGTTCTAAAAAAAAAGTGCATCCATTCAACATCCAATCGCTACATTTTATCAGTCTGCTGCATGGGCTTTATTTAAAGGCCAAACAAACAGGTGAGCCACAATCCACACAAACTAAAGCACTTAAAACTGAACATGCTTTGTTGGGTAGGATGCCATCATGTTGATGCCACACAGTCCTTCATTGCTGCCAGTGTTCCTTTGCATTCTAATGTAGCCCCTCTCTCCCCACCTTGGTCCCCATGAGTTCTTCACAATGATGTAGTCCAACCCCTTTGATGTCCCAAACCCAACTGCAGTTACTCCATGGTCTAGGTCAGTATTACATGGCCCTGTGAACACCCCCTGAAAATTGAACAATTCAATGTAATGAATTGATCATCTCTAAAAAAGACATAATATTAAATCCTAATCAACTTTGAACCTTAACCAATCCACATAGAAAGATCCCCATAACCTAAGGCTCCATAATCAACTCTGTTTTAGCTTGTGTTTTATAGACTTGGTACTTGGAAGCTCCCTGGCCAATTGAACAACTCACTAAGCATATGGGAATATGAACCAATGTTGTCAAAACTGAATTGAATCAGCCATATTTCGACCCAAAATCAGCCAATTCAGGCCCAGCTAAGCTGAATCGGGTCGAAACCGCCTGAATCGGAACTGATTCGACCGATGTTTATATTTATTTTTGGATTTTTATGTTTTCTAATTTTTAAAAAAATATTTTTCAATAAACCGATCCAAAATAATTTGATCCAGAATGATTCGAGCTTCTTTTTGGAAAATCTAGTTCGATTCAGAAGCCAATTCTGCCAACATTGATATGAACCAAATTACTAACAGGAACACCATTATGTTGGACGAGCAATAGGCTGGCCAAGTCCAGCCCAACCTGAGGCCGGGCCCAGACTCAGTCTCACTGATAACCTGACCCAACTCATGTTGGGTTCAGGCTGAGCCCAGACCATATCGGGCTGAGTTCCAGGTGGGTCGCATTGGGCCAGGGCCCTTTAAACTCGACTAGTAATAGCCAGGCAGGGCTGACCACAATTGAGATGTCATTTTATCTCTACCCAGAACTGACCCAGGTTGTACCAACAACCAACATTTATCAGCTTCAGGCACATTTTGGGTCGGGTACCTGGCCCGATGTCCGCCCCTAAACACCATGAACTTGAAACATGCAGGATTCAATCAACAGATACCAAGTTAAATGTCCCTTAGCCTTGAATTGGGAAGGATGTTTGAAAAGATTAATGGAAGAACAAATGCTAATTTGAGCACAAGGATGCATACCCCACTGTAGAATTGGAAGTCTCTTCCTGAAGCCTCGATGGCAACTGCCACAGGTTGGTGTGCTAGAGCTTTCAAGAGGCTTTCTTCATCATTTTCTGGCACATCTTCGTATCCACTAATGGTCACAACTTGAAGATCTCCCTAATAAGCCACCAGCATTGTCACGTTTGTCACATTCATGGGAACAGGTACTCTCTCTCTCTTATATATATATATATATATATATATACTTGATTTTTGAATTGATTGTTGGGTCATCCAATTCCCATAAGTAGGTAGGTTCTTAAAGGTTTAAAAATTGACGGTCCAAGATTTTGACAAATATTCAACTTAAGAAATCATATTTTTATCGAAAAAACATGATCTAAGTATTCTTTCTTTGTAAATTTTTTGAGAGGAAAATATCAGATTTTATATATTTAGTTAAAAAAGGTTACAAGAAATGGCAAGGAGTGACGAGATGTTATTCCTTCCAAGGAACGGACGTGCAAATTTAGCTCAAAAAACCTAGAACATCAATTCTTTTGAAGGATAACCGGATCGTCAGCTCTCCGTTTGGCAGCACATGCAATGGTGCCAATATCAAGTGAAGTTCCCGATTACTGCCTATTATTCCCTTGATGTATGATCAGATTTAAGATAAACATGAAAAACGCCCTTAAAAGCCTGGTTAATTGGGTGGTTAGCAGCTGTCATCTTATATATATATATATATATATATATATATATATATATATATATATATATATATATATAGAGAGAGAGAGAGAGAGAGAGAGAGAGAGAGAGAGAGAGAGAGAGTTTGTGTAGGGTTAGGGATGGCAATGGACAGGGCCGGGGTGGGTGACAAGGTCTCCACCCCCATCCCGTCTCAAAACCCAAACCTCCATCCTCTCACATGGATGAATTTTAACCTCCATCACTGTTTCATGTCCTCCATCCCCAGTCCAAATTGGGGCGAGGCAGGACGGGGCCCATTTCCCCTCGGCCTATTGTCATCCCTTAAAAAGATTGGGGATGGGGCAAGGCGGGAATCAGGATGGGGTGGGGCAGGGGAGAGCGTAAGTCCATCCCCGCCTCCATCCCATGCAGGAATGGATTTTAACCTTCATCCCCGCCTCCATCCCCGTTTCATGCCCTTCATCTCCCGTCCAAATGGGGTGAGGCGGGGCGGGCCCCCTTTTCCCCGGGTCCATTGCCATTCCTATGTAGGGTGGGTCATGAACGCCCAAAATGTTCGACCAAACTTTGAACTCATGATAAGTTCCACTGATCGTGCATGCGATCAAAGTTGCATTTTTTTGCGTGCTCAGGAACCCATTAGCGACCACTGTTAAAAACCAAAGGGTCTTAGCGGTTAACAACTGCCGCTAAAAGCCCTCAAATAGGACCCGCGATGTGCAGCTGTGCGTCCGAGCATGGTTCGACGATACTATATATATAAACACTGATTTGAGTTGTGGAATACCTTCTTCTCTAAACAGTTGCTTTCTCTCATGAGATAGGGGTAGTCCTCTGTGTGTAGACCTCCATTCTTGACAATGAATGAGTAGGCATAGTCAATGATGCCACCGTTGCATCCTTGGTTGTAGTTATCACAATCAACGAGTTCTTGCTCCGAAAGAGAGGTCAGATTTCCTGTCACAATTTGGCTGATGCCTTCCACAGCAGCAACGGTGGAAAACGCCCAACAGCTACCTGCATTTCCCGTAATAATCTGGTTATTTTGGAACACAATCTACCATTAAATATCCTGCTCTTACGTTTTGATATTAGAGGAACACTATTGAATGTTTAGTTATAAAGTTAGTTTTTGCAGCTACGTATCATAATATTGGTAAAACTCATATCTCATGAAAAACAAAATGGCAAATGGGAATCAGTAGATGGCCAAAAACCTGCAATTTGATTTTTAATGAAGACACAAAGTTAATGTAAGATGCATTTTGAAAAACCATTCAACCCTTAAAACCCTTTTACTGGTTCTTGGCCATCCCCCCTCCCCCACAAAAAAAAACACAACACAAAAAAAAGAAAAAAAAAGCAAAATAGATTGCCAATAGCCTGCAGATGTAGTAGGAAATAGGGATGGCAGTGGACGGGGAAATGGGGCCCTCCCCTGCCTCGCCCTGTTTGGATTGGAGATGGAGGACATGAAACGGGGATGGAGGTTAAAATCAAAACCCGGGGATGGACTTATGATTTGCACAGCCCCGACAAAAAACACAAAAAAAGAAAAGAGCAAAATAGATTGCCAATAGCCTGCAGTTGTAGTAGGAAATAGGGATGGCAGTGGACTAGGGGGGAACCCCAGCTCCCCCCCACTGTTGGATCGATTTTCGGATCACACAGTTTCACAATCATAATCATGATATAAATCACAATATGCAGCAGAATACAAATCATGATTTTCAGCAGATCGAAACATAAACAGGGAGTATGCATGTTGGGTTCCACCATATGCCAAAATCCAGACAGCAGCATATGAACAAGCAGATGCACAGAACACAATAAAAACAATGACAGCCATTGCTTAGGTGCTTGCTTTAATCCATATAAGGATTTCTCAAGTTTGCAAACTTTGCGCTCTTGCCCTAACACTACAAAACCTTCAGGTTGCTCCATATATATCTCTTCATCTAATTCTCCATTCAAAAATGTCGTTTTCACGTTCATTTGATGGATTTGAAGCTTATATATGGCAGCCATGGCAATCAGAATTCTAATAGTAGATATTATGGTTACAGGAGCAAAAGTATCAAAATAATCAATACCTTCTTTTTGTTTAAAGCCTTTTGCAACCAAACGAGCTTTAAATTTATCAATTGTCGATCAACTTTTAATTTCTTTTTGAAAATCCATTTGCAACCAATAGTTTTGCAACCAACAGGTAAATCCACTAATTTCCAAACATTGTTAGACATAATCGATTCTATTTCATCATTAATAGCTTCTCTCCAAAAGGCAACATCTTGAGAAGACATTGCCTACGTACGAAAGTACTTCCCTTAAAGAAGATTCACCCCCACATACAGTTTCCCTCAGGATACAATAGCCTCGACGATCAGACCAGTGCACTCCGACAGATCATCCTTCGAAAATAACCTCCATGAACCGAAGTTGCAGAAAATCCCTTTCGGGATAACTTAGGAAAAAGAGAGAGAGCAATAGAGAAATGGAAAATCACAGAGCCCTTCTTCAGAGATTAGTCCGTCTCAGATCTGTCGTAACCCCAGCCCTAACCACATTTTTATAACCCACGAACGGTTACAAAGTTAACGAAAAATTGAAGATTCGAGATCCGTTAAAGAAATCCGAAGAGCCATAACGGGCACGAACTACGAGGAGTCATGACCCGTTATTATTCCCATAACCCATTAAAGAATCCAAATATCCACAGAAACTTTGGGCAAAAAGGTATTTTGGTCTTGATTGGATATGGCTCTAAAGGGCCAATTACCCGAACCTGACCCAAATCCGCCCGGTCCAGCATGGCGGGCGGGCGCGCACGCGCGTGTGTGTGGTAGTTATCCCAACCTCTTATTCTCAAAAACAGATGTAAGAGTTTACATGTGGCTTATAAAGCCCACAACAAACTCAACCACAATCAATATGAGACTATTCCACGTCATCACAACTACTTTTCCAAACAGGCCACGTTTCATATTTGAATTCTCTCTCCCTTCTCTTCTCTCCAAAAGGCAACATCTTGAGAAGACATTGCCTACGTACGAAAGTACTTCCCTTAGAGAAGATTCACCCCCACATACAGTTTACCTCAGGATACAATAGCCTAGACGATCAGACCAGTGCACTCCGACGGATTAGACCGGTGCACTCCGACAAATCGTCCTTCGAAAATAACCTCCACGAACTGAAGTTGCAGAAAATCCCTTTCGGGATAACTTAGGAAAGAGAGAGAGAGAGCAATAGAGAAATGAAAAATCACAGAGCCCTTCTTCAGAGATTAGTCCGTCTCAGATCTGTCGTAACCCTAGCCCTAACCACGTTTTTATAACCCACAAACGGTTACAAAGTTAACGAAAAATCGAAGAGTCGAGATCCGTTAAAGAAATCCGAAGAGCCATAACGGGCACAGACTACGAGGAGTCGTGACCCGTTATTATTCCCATAACCCATTAAATAATCCAAATATCCACAGAAACTTTGGGCAAAAAGGTATTTTGGTCTTGATTGGATATGGCTCTAAAGGGCCAATTACCCGAACCCGACCCAAATCGGCCCGGTCCGGCATGGCGGGCGGGCGCGCACGCGCGTGTGTGTGGTAGTTATCCCAACCTCTTATTCTCAGAAACAGATGTAAGAGTTTACATGTGGCTTATAAAGCCCACAACAAACTCAACCACAATCAATATGGGACTATTCCACGTCATCACAACTACTTTTCCAAACAGCCCACGTTTCATATTTGAATTCTCTCTCCCTTCTCTTCTTACACCTATCCCCCCCCCCCCCCCCCCCACACACACACACACACGTTTGGACCGGGGATGGAGGCAGGGATGGAGGTTAAAATTAAAACCGGTGCGGGGATGGAGACGGGGATGAACTTATGATTTCCCCTGCCCTGCTTCGTCCCCCATCCCCGTTAGTAAGATGCTAAAATACTCCTTAGGGATGGCAGTGGACGCTGGAAAAATGGGCCTCGCCCCTCCTCATCCCGTTTGGACCGGAGATGGAGAACATGAAACAGAGATGGAGGTCAAATTCAAAATCTGTGTGGGGATGGAGGCGGAGATGGAGGGCAAAATTTTGAGACGGGGCGGGTGTGGAGACCTTGTCCCCTGCCCCCACCCGGGTCCACTGTCATCCCTAGTAGGAGAGTAAATACAACCGGCACAACTTTGGAAAAATGCCTACCTAGTTATTACCACAAAATGAAGGCCGTTAAGGCAATGGATCCAGAATTAATTTCTATATTGCCGCTAATTAGTAGTGTTAACGCAAAATAGGCAATTAATTCTGATTTTTTGACTGTATGATCTCTTTCATGAAGTTTTTCTTTGTCACTGATTGTCCTTTGTCTTTGGTCCTTCCAAACTTGCTATACTAGACAGTTCTTCTCTGAAAGTGTGTGATAAGGTAAACCTGTGACAAATATCTCCAATATTTGAAAAAATGTTGCGATATTCTGCAAAAGCGGATGCAATGATGAAAAGATGTGATATTTCCAAAATATCACTTATTTTGAAAATAGTGTGCGTTTGTTGCAATGCTAATTCCATAAAAGCAATTTTTGTCTTACTTTTTTTATTATTCATAATTTTATTATTTTTGTACTGTGTTTATATTTTCATATTTTTATTTACCGACTAAGATTTTCCCAAGAAAAACACGAATTTCCAATGTATTATGAGATTTTCTAAGCATAAATTTTATCTAGAATGAGGTTGGAGACATTGCTATAAAATGCCCAGTTGATATAATACATAGGGAAGCTCATTCTGCATGCTTTTCTTCAAATGTAATTATAGAGATCCGAGCCCATTAGGGCTCAGCTCATTAGGTTGGGATTAGGGCTGGTAAACGAGATGAATGAACCGAACAAGGCATGTTTAGGCTCAGCTCATTTACTAGTGGATTGAGCTTGTGAGTCGACTTGTGTTCGTGTTTAGCTGAGTTATGCTCGATCTCAACTCATCCCGAGACGAGTTGAACACAAGCTGGCTCATGTAAAACCATTCCATGTTATCTATACATAGAATATATATGTTTTTTATATATTACACTTAAATTGTATACATTTTATATATTACACTTAGGACTTCATATTTTATGTATATAATTTTCATGCATCCTTTTCTTTGAATATATGTTTTATGCATTCTTCTTTATATATATAGCTCCCAGGCCATTTATCTCTCAAACCCTTTTAGAAAATATACTTGCATGTTTTTTTTGTTTAATCTAAATCCTCATATTTGATCTCTTTACTTTATTTCATACAAACATGTTTTAGTTTTAGCATTTTTAATGTTTGGATGTGTTTTTAGCTCAACTAAAAAATCAATGGTATATATTGCACCAAAGACTTGATTAACCAAAAAATGAATAGTTCTTGTTAAATTGGTTAGACCCAAATAGGGGTGGCAATCGGGTCGGGTTGGCGGGTCGGGTTGGCGGGTTGGCGTGTCAGCATACCTCAACCCGAACCCGACCCGTTTATTAAACGGGTCGGCTGTGGCAAACACGAACCCGACCCGTTTAATAAACGGGTAACCCGACACGACCCGCCAACCCATTTAATAAATGGGTTGGGTCGGGTAAACAGGTTTTCAGGTTCGCGGGTCGGGTTGGCGGGTTGATGGATCGGGTTGGCAGGTCGGGTTGGCGGGTTGGCGGGTCGACCCACCCGCCTAACCCATTTATTAAACGGGTTGGCGGGTTGGCATACCCCCAACCCGAACCCGACCTGTTTAATAAACGGGTTACACGGGTCGACCCGTTTATTAAACGGGTTGGCTTAAGCCCAACCCGAACCCGCCTAAGAGGCGGGTTGGCGGGTCGTGTCAGAAATTGCCACCCCTAGACCCAAAACATGGTTTTTAGCAAATCAGCAATGATAAATGCATCCACATGTTTGAATTAAACAAGAAACTTATGCAAATCTCTCTCTCTCTCTCTCTCTCTCTCTATATATATATATATATATATATATATATATATATATATATATATATATATATATATATATATATATATATATATATATATATGGGTAAGGCTAAGCCAAACACCTTGTGTTCAAGCTCAACTCGTTTTAGTTAAATGAGCTGCACATGGCTCGGCTCACCATCTATACAAACCGATCAGGAACGAGTCCACAGAAGGCATTTCTTGCCACAAAGTCGAATATGAATGTATTCTCCGGTGGGCAAAAAAAACCTCTAGGGTTTTACCAACTGGAGGTTGGTGATTGGGGGCAAAGGGGGGTTGTGGTTTCCCTTGGCCTAGCCAAATTAAAATTAGAGAGGTCGGAGAGTGGATCAGGTGATATGAAATATCACCTCCCATTAATTTTTAATTTCATTGTCTGGACTGCAGATCCATGTTCTGTTCTCATGTGTGGGCCCACACCCACCCACAGATCTGGGGTGCAGATTCAAAAGCGTCTGTGCTTCGGTGATATTTTATATCATCCGATGTGCTTCCACCTAACACGAGCCTGATCACAGAAGAGAAAAGGAAGAGTAATCTCAATCTAAGCCTTACCACATTGCCCTTGGTTCTTCACACTAGTGACAGCCCTTTTCATCCTCCAATCAACAGACTTTGGAATATCAACAACATTTCTGTACCTAAAGTCTTTCCTTAAGTCACCAACTTCTCTTTTCCTTGGCAGAATGGCTTTGGTACCAAGATAGTAGTAGCTCTTGAACTCTTCATGGCTCATGTCTGCAAATTCATTCAGCCCAAGCCAGTAACTCTTGTTCTTCCTGTTAACTTTATCAATGTGCATAAGATTGTCCTTGAATATCTCAAACCTCTGTATTTTCTCTTCGAAAGTGTCGTAAGCCTTCCCGTGTTTGGACAACCATGACTCGAACAAATCGATAAGTCGTTCTTCTGTGCTAAGATCATCTTCGGCATACCCAATGATCGAAAAATCGCGAGAATATGCAAAGGAGATGAGAGTAAGGAAGTAAAAGAGAACAACGTAAATGGAAGTGGAGAAGGCCATTTTTGAAATAAGGTGAAGACTAGCTACAAAGATTTTGAATGCTTATTTGCGGACAATATGATGAAGTTTTATAGGATGGCTTCTACTTCTCTTCAGTGTAAAGGCTACATAAAATAATAATGCAAAATGATGCTGATACTTTAAGCATGGGATGCTAGCAGGCTTTACTGATAATGTTTGGATCCTTAAAATGAAAGCAAGAGTGCAATAATCAAAGAAATAATAAGAATATAAAAAGAGGTCTTAAGAGGCATCAGGTTTGAAATTCAGCAAGGGCACCTTGTTAGACAGTTAATTGCTCACACTTGCCCAGCAATTTTTATAGATAATTCTAAATACTATGATGGTATATGCATATCTTGGTTCCTGGAGAACTGGCCTAACACCATCAGTACCACTAGTTGCATTATATGAAAGAAAGTATGACTAGTCACTCATGATCAAACTTAAACATTTTCTCTAAGATTGATTTTCAAGTCTTGGAACATCTTTGTGGTCATCAGTTTATGCTTCACACTATTTATATAAAAGCATTTGGGGTTGAAGATCTTCTTACTTTTAATTCCTGAGAAATGTAATTTAGTTAATTGCTTTCTTGTTTTACCACTACAAGGAAGTGTGGTCCATTACTGTTTATCTGTGAACCCAAAAGACAGTAAGTACAGCAGGCTGAGCCAGTGTGGCTAGATCTCTGCGCCTGGGGCGGTTTCTCCAAGTAAAAATAAAAAAAAGTGGCCTGATTCTCAGCAAGGGTTTCTCGTCATAAAAAAAACAAAAACAAAAAGAAGGTAGAAATGATTCCACCACCCACCAATCTTGTAAATGATTATATTGGAAGGGCAATTTACTTTTGACTAGACAAAGTGGGTCCCCTGCTCCTTCAGCTGTGGGCCTTGAAAATTTATCCTTACAGTTACAGTATAAAGCCTCTCTTGTGGACTTCAAAATTCAGCTTTTTGCTATTAGTTTGTGAAGTCCATTTATTAGAATCAGAACTTTTGGGAACTTATTTTAGTGTACAAATGATTGAAATATTGGTCTTTGCTGGAAGCTTTACTTCTCAAACACTGTATCTAATTTGGATGTTCTGGATGTGTAGTTCAAATTTGGGGTGTCAAGCTGAAGGCCCAGGATCGAATCCCTCTGCCACATGGGGTGGCTGTTGTTCTGGTAGGGTCCCCCTAACCCCAGCTTGCCTTTCAAAAAAAAAATGGGGATTTACCATGTGGATCAAAGTGTTGAATAGCCAAATATGGGTGTTAACCATCAACAGATGCTTGTATCTAACTTAAAAAACCAAAAATCATACAGCTCTATATGGATTTCATATATGTTAGACTAGATTTAGTGGAGTTATAAGTGATAACACGTGGCTTAATGGTGTGAATTTAAACATGAGGATATAATTTAAGAACAAGTGGGCTCATACTGTGGCTCAAATATGCTTATGCCAAACCTATTTAAAGAGCCATTTCTAAATCATGTGGGAAATCAGCCCGACTAAGGTTGGACCAAAAGATAAGCGGATTCACATGCTATCAATCGATGAGTTGGATCTAGCTCAACCCATAGACACCAATGATTTTGATAACAGATTGATATAACTAGGTTACATACAGGTTAATAGTTGTCATCCAAACAGCAAAACCAAATTTCCAAAGTTTTTCAGAATTCAGGTTAATTTTGATCCAGGTTTCCAGGAAAACCATGCAAGTTTTCTTAGCATGTCATCCAAAACAAGGTTTTACCTAGATTTTCCAAACAAACCTAAAACCAGGTTTTACTCTAAAAAATCAAGTTTTGATGCTAAAACCAGGTTTTTAACCTTCATCCGGGCCTAAGTGGTTTTAGGTCGACCACATGTTTGTTTCAAATTTTAAGTGATTCATTAGGACCATATTGAGTTGGATTTTATGATGGAAAAAATGGTACGTCTTAAACAAAAGACTACACACGTACATGGTCAGTGTATATGAGGGATGACTGTATTTTTTTTTTCAAACAAGGACACAAGGGACATGATTTTTTTTATCATGGCACTTTTATGTTTTAACATATAAAAATTACTGAAAATGACAGTACGACAGAAATGCCCCATAATTTTCATGATACTCTCCATGTTTAAAATCACAAATATTTGGTTTTAAAAAGTCTTTTTTACCCTTCGTCCTAAATATATATGAATTTCTTCTCAAATATGTTGCTGTTTTATAAAGAACAATATTTATTCTTATATCTGCATCTCTCTTGTCCAACATCAAAACTTGCATTTTTACAATCATTGAAAAGTTGAGACACAAATCTGCAACTTTTTTTGTTTTGAGTTTGTACCGAAAACCCTTCTAGAGTTGCGTTTATGAGTTTCAAAATCAAAATAGAAGCATGCTCTACAGACTGAAACAACTAAATAGTTCATCTTCTAGATGATGTTTTGACCTAAAAAATAAAGAATTTAAAAAATATATAAAAAAACTAAAGAAACTAAACAAAAATACCTTTCCAATGACACTTAATTCCTTGAAAAATGATAAATGGGCACTGAGTTACAGCCCCCGACAATGTTCCTAAAATAAGAGATGAACAAATACAACTGCACATTTTTTGTCTGTTCTATGCTATTTTTTGGCTACATGCACAAGAAATTTGAAAAAACAACAAAAAGAATAAAGATAGGTTACAATGTTAGTTTTCTAACGCCATAAAGATCACCTTGATCTGATGAGCAATTGGAGAAAAACATTCTCTAAAAAATATACTATTCAGCATATTTTGAAAAAAAGTAGCATATTTGAGAGGACATCCACATATTTATAAGGAAATCTGCATATTAGGAGGAAGTTTGCATGCTAACATATGCGGACTTCCTCAAAATATTCAAACTTCCTTATACAAAAGTGCAAAAAAAGACATTTAATGATACTTTCAAAGCCCTACTAAAAACAAAATAAAAAATGTCGAGCACTGCTAAATGTTACATTTGAAACAAAATCCGCATATATATAAGGAAGTCTGCATATTTAAACATGTAGGCTTCTTTCTAAATATATATAAGGAAATCCACATGTATATAAGAAAGCTCTATATGGATTTCATATATGTTAGACTAGATTTAGTGGACTTATAAGTGATAACGTGTGGCTTAATGGTGTGAATTTAACTATGATGATATAATTTAAGAACAAGTGGGCTCCTAAGGTTGGACCAAAAGTGGATTCACATGCTATCAATCTATGAGTTGGAACTAGCTCAACCCATAGACACCAATGATTTTGATAACAGATTGATAACTAGGCTACATATAGGTTAGTAGCTGTCATCCAAACAGCAAAACCAAGTTTTCAAAGTTTTTGAGAATTCAGGTTTTGATCCAAGTTTTCAGAAAACCAGGTTTCCAGCAAAACCATGCAAGTTTTCTTAGCATGTCATCCAAAACAAGGTTTTTTTTTTTGAAAGGCAAGCTGGGGTTAGGCATACCACTACCAGTTATACAACTATACCATTGGGTTTTAACCCTGCAACGTCCCAACACATGGTGACGTGCACAACTAGCTGCTCCTACCAGACAAGGGGAGCCCCCGTTGGTCTAAAACAAGGTCTTTCTTAAACTGGGGTTTACCTAGGTTTGACCGTAAACCTGGTTTAGTCAAATCAGGTTTTGAGTGTCACCCAAACAAACCTTAAACCAGGTTTCACTCTAAAAAATCAGGTTTTGATGCCAAAACCTTGTTTTAACCGTCTTCCAAACAGGGCATAAGTGGTTTTATGTCGACCATGTATATGAGGGATGAATGCACCTTTTTTTTCAAACAAGGACACAAGGACACAAGGACATGAATTTTTTTTATCATGGCACTTCTATGTTTTAACATATAAAAAATATTGACAATATTATTAAATATAATTAGAAACTATTAAAAATTATTAAGGGCATGATAATCAATGCACATCCTCTAGCCACCATGTCTTTCTTTGACATTAAAATGACTGGATAACAATATGATACATAGCTAGGCTTAGTCATCCATTTCCTTTAAGCTTCATTATTTGCCTCTTAATATTTTCATTTTTTGATATTGAATTCCAGTGGATGCCAAAGTTAAGTAATAGAGAATCTCTTATGCTCCACTAATTTCTTAGATGGTATGTGTTAACTTAGGTCTCGACCATCAATAAATCAAGCTTTTCACAAGCATTTACTTACATTTTTGCTTGACAAGAAGTGATCAAATTTATGGGTTACTGATTTTAGCAATATCTACCATGAACCAGTATCGTTGCAATAACCTATGATAGCATCATAATCTAGACTAACTAAAATTACTTGATAGACATCTAGGGCAAAGTACCTCACGGGTTACCTGATCAATGTACTTTTTTTAGTTATATTAGTGATTTTCCCTTCAATATCATCCTCTTAAATCCCTTCTAAATGATGTTACTATTTGTGGTGGATAACTTGGAATCAGGTTCTTGGGCCTCTTTATGTTCTATTACACTTGCACTAAAAGCTGTCTTAGCCATTCTTTTGCTGTCTTTTTTTTCTATGCTTTTGAGTGATGTTGGTGATGCTCTGGTATTTTTGCATTCAATAGTTATAGCTTTGCCACTAGCTTTCCTAATTCCTCTCTCTAGATAATTTTTATGTAATCGCCTATTATATTTTATTAGAATAAGGTGCTCATTAACAAGGATATCGATGTAAGTGGCTTGCTTGTGACATTCATTGGTATATTCTTGAATGGCTCTACCTCCTCATCTAGTGACCCTGTAGCCAGTGGATAAAACTCTCTTCATCAAAATTTGTTCTTCTGATGATAGAAATGACTTGGATCGAGAAAACTCTACCCAAAGTGCCTACTGGCTGGTCACCGGTAGCCCAAGATCCGTCTCTGAAAGGAAAGGTTTTCGACTTGAAGGTTTCATAGCTCGACTTTCTAGGCATATAGGGACATCTAAGTAGAGGGACAGATACCTTACATAGAAGGTACAAACATCTACTTGTATATATGGATACATATACTGGAAATCGACTGAGAAGGAGAGGGAAGGCCAAAGTGAAGGCTTGGTAGAGCAAGTGAGAAGGTGCCTTTGGGGTTGAGCGTATAGTTTCTGAAGTAGCAAAATTGACACATGTAGGAATGAAATGACTTGACGGGTAGACGAACGAAGTCACTCAACCCATAGGTTACGGAATGTGATGTAAAATATGTTTCTAGCTGACCCAACCAATCACTACAAGGATAATGGTCAATAGTGGCAACGAAAGTTGCTGCTATTGCTCCATTTGTCATCATTATAGACCTATAACGACAAAAAAAATGGCTGTCTAGTTTTGGCCTCTGTTGAGTAATAACATCGGCAATTATACGTTGTCTTTAAAGGATACATCCCAATAGCGGCGACTTAGCCTATAACGACAATGAACCTATAATGATGACTTCATAGTCACCGTTATAGGAGATATCCACGAGAATTTAATTTACCTATAGCCTATAACGGCAAGCATGGAGTTTTGTTATATGCTATAACGGTGATCTCATAGTCATCGTTATAGGCTATGATGGGTTTAAGACCTATAACGTCGACTAAGGAATGTCATTGTTATAAGCCTTAAACCTGCAAAAATAAAATTTTATATTAGTAGACTACATTTTTTTTGCATACAGAATTTGCATATGAAACTATAACAATGCAACAAAATTCAACAAAAACAATACAAATGGAATCATTCAAACAATAACAATTCAAACATTACATTCAACAAAATTCAAACAATAACAATACAAATGAAATCACTTAAACAATAACAATTCAAACATTACATTCAACAAAATTCAAATAATAACAATGCAAATGGAATCACTCAAACAATAACAATTCAAACATTACATTCAACAAAATCCAAACAATAACAATGCAAATGGATTTATTCAAATAATAGCAATTTAAACAATTACAATTACACAGTCAAATAAAAGTATATGTTAGCTTTTAATATTCATTAACAGAAACATAAGTTCAAGTTGCCCAATCATTGACATGATTGGCTTAAATCTCACTTATCATTGGCCCAATGAAATCACTTAATAGTGAATTAATCAACCAATCAGCTTCGTGTGCCAACGAACTAATCTTGCTTCTCTCAACTTTCCTGTCATAAAAAAAATAAAACAACATGTTAGTACCTATGATAACTATTAAGAACACAATGCTCAAAATCACAAGCACTCAAGTAAATGTAAAAACACACCAAAATATTATCCACTTGCTATATATTAATAAGAATTTAAGATATACCAACAAAGCACTTGATAGATGCCTACCTTTTAGTTGAAGTTGAACATGTCCCGAGAAAAATGTGACTCATTTACCAGCTGCACAACAATGCCATAAAAAATAAATAAGTAAATAAGAGTATTTCAAAAAACTAGTTCTATTCTTAAATTAGGTAATATTGTTTCACACTTAATTATTTCTTGAGAAGACAAACATCTTAACATGATGGTAAAATATAAATATGAAAGTACATTTGATTTAGCATATTTCATTTAGCATAGACCCACTACTATATATATAGTTATAGATTTTGGATCTTAATCCTTTGCTTGAAAGGTCCTCATTCTCTCTCTCTCTCTCTCTCTCTCTCTCTCTCTATATATATATATATATATATATATATATATATATATATATATATATATATATAGAGAGAGAGAGAGAGAGAGATGATGAGGAAATAGGGCATACCAAAACCATGGAGAGATTTAGGCTGGAGGGTTATGTCTGAGAAACACCACTGTATTCAACATGTCCTCTTTGAACTTTCTATTTTCTTCTATCTCTCGCTTCAGTTGTTGTTCGAGTCACAACTGATTTGTTATTTGTTATTCTCTCTCTTTTGCTCCAGTTGTTGTTCGAGTCGTTCGAGCTCCGACTGTGTCTTTGCCAATTGAGAAGATAGTTACAAAACTCAGGTTTTTCCTTTGGATGAAATGGAAAATGCACCTATCCCTCTCACATATCTAGACCGCTCCACGAGGACCTTCACAAAGATTTCTCGTTGCAACATCGACGTGCCTCCTTGTGAAAAACATGTTTCATTATCTTTAATCTTCACAGATTGTTGTTTGTTCTGCTTGTCGATGATATATAATTGGTTATCAGTAACTAATGGTAATATACAAAATAGAATAAATGAATGTAACACTATAAAGGGTTAGTTACTTACATAGTTCTTTGATGCTTCATTGTATACGAATGTCTTGCAATCTGAATGTGTGTGTGTCTCTAAGTAGAACTCACTCACCATTGATTATTTCCCTTCCATTTCAAGAATCTGCAAATAACAAATTTAAAACCCATTATATCAAACATATTTAACGCTATACTACTATATGAAAAAAAAAACTTAGAAAATAAGAAACTTACCCGCGTATGAAACTTTTAGAGGTACAAAATGATTCAGTGGTATGTTAGATCGTCTGTTCGGCTCTATTCGTTGATTTTTTTGGACGTCTTCTGTTAACCAAACGAAGATCAATTAATAGACAAAAAATCTAAAAATTTGAATATTTATTTACTTATAAATATATGTCTAATATTTATCGTCCAATAGCTTTCAGTGAAAAAGTTGTAAAGATCTTTCTACGCTTCATAGCTGATTTTCTCTAGAGGATGTGCTTCTGCTTTAGTGTAGTTTTGAAACTCTTGCACCCTTTTGTATGATAGCTAAAGTTGCTTATCCACGACAACACAATGATCAACTATATTCAAATTTAAAGTAAACTCTGTTTGCACAAAATTATCAAAAAATAGGCAGTAATACTATTTTTATAGATTAATCTGTTTATCAAAATATAATAAGCAATATACTTACAAAAACTGTCTCACATAGTAACATCTTCTCATCCTTTGGAACCTTTATTCACGATTGGTGAGTGAGCCTGACCTTCTCCTTGATGATGCATGTAAGCCTCTTAGAGAACTATGAGGAGCCCTCGCCTACGACTCCACACACGACCCATGCTTGACAGTTATTGAAGCATTTCCTTGCTTGAGTTGCTTTAAGTGGGCTATGCATTTGTTCTTCTCATGTTTGCACTGAGAAGAACCTACAATTGCTAATTTGTATTTACTTACAAATATTGATAGCAATGATATCAATAAAGAAAAACTAGATTAATATTTACAGGAAGTCGTTGTGGATGACTTTAGAGTTGCAGTTGACTGTGGTGTTGGGGGATTCTTCTTCCTCCAATGAAGTATCACTTAAGTGTGATCTATGTTCAATCTCATCGGGTGGTAAAGCAATCCTGAATGAGGAGGAATGCGCATGTCCTCATCGTGTAGATGACATATGTTAATTTCATGCAAACAATATTAGATCAGACTACAACATATATAATTAAATCATACAAGAATATTCATTATCATACAAGAACAACATTAAATTTGATTTTGTATTGGTCATATTGCATACAATTATGAAATATAAATAGAGCAATAACACATGCACTTACATTGTGACCCTAGATACTTTATGAACACTTCTTCAATAAGTAGATGTTCAACTGCACTTATATCAAATTCTAGGTCTAGCTATGAGTTCACCAACCAATTAGGATTTTCTGACAACATAGGGTCTTCCTTTTCTACTTGTAATTGAGACATGTTGCAATTTCTGAAATGCCCTGTAATATTTTCATGATGAATCATACACATAAATAATATTTTTCAATCATCCTTTGAATCATCTTGGTGTAACGACATGGGATCTTTGTCAATAGTGTGGGGGAGTAATGAATGAACCCCATTTGCAATCCTCCTCCTAATATGCATTGTTGTCTTGTTCTTCGTTCTATTCAACTAAAAATACTAGAATCTCGTACACATTTCTTGGTATTATCTGTTACGCTATATGTATTTCTCTAATTGTGGGATCTCTAATATAAAATATTGCTTAGCTTGAAAGGCTAAAATAAATGGATCAACCACGCATCCTGTGTGAGACATGACACATGTAAAGTATTTATCCTTATGCATGTCTCTATTATCAAACCAATCACATCTAAACATATACACTCAATTTCATCCACTATATTTTTATTTCGATAATATCTTTTAGAACATTGTAATAGTGTACATCAGGTTTCGCTACATTGTCTTCACATGAGAGCATCACCCCCACTATTCTGAGAACTATGACCTTGACCTTGAGACTGTGTATGAAACCTAAAACCCTTCACATCACAAGTTTGACAGAACTGTGATTTGCGCTCAGGTCCTCTTACGAGACTTCATAATTTTTGAAATGCATCCTCATGATTCTGTAAAAACCAACTTGTGAACCCACTTTCATGTCACATTGTAGCATATTGAACAATTTTGCACAAGCTGTGAATTATCTGTTTGTGTTCCATTAGATACGAATCACATTCAACGTACCAATGAGCTCTCATAGGTTTTGAATTTGAAAGTATAATTGGTGATCCGCCTCCAGCTTTCACACGAATGTTATATGAGAATACAAACAATCTGGGTGTCATTGTCGTGTTGGGTCTATCATCATGCCGATCAAGACAATTAAATCTATTATCAATAGCACTAAGATACTATGAGCAAAAGATTGCACATTTTGTAGAAATATATGCTTCAACAATGGAAGCTTTCGATCATGCTTTTCTCTTTGCAGTTCACTTTAATCTATCAAGGAATCTCTTGATCGAATACATCCAATGATATTGTATTGGTCCAACAAGTTCGGCCTCATATGATAGATGAATGGCTAGGTGAACCATGATGGTAAAAAAATGTGGGTGAAAATATTATCTTCAAAGTGCATAAGATTACTAAAATATTTTCCTTTATCTTCGTTAAAACATCTCTTCTCAACGTCCTTGCACACAACAGTTTGAACATATCACTTAGGTGGATTAAAGCAATATGATTGTCTTCTTTAGATATCTGTGAACTGTAATAGAAAGTAGTTGTAGAAAGAAGACATAGCTATCATGATTCTTTATTCTAAAATATTTAGCATTGTTTATGTTTACACATTGCCCAATGTTAAATACATAGCCATCGAAAAACTTAAAAAAAAAAACCTTCTTATGCTTACTTAAAAATGTGTATTGTGCATGCAGTTTTTTCGATGTTACATTGCTTGTGTCTAAGTGCATGTGATGATGTATCTTTTTGTCTCTTAAATCTTCCTGTGTTGCATCGTTGTCCTTTATTTTTTCCTTCATATCGAGCAGTGTATATAAGATATTATCACATATGTTCTTCTTAACATACATCACATCTAAGTTGTGTCTTAGCTTTAGTGATGACCAATATGGCAGTAAAAATATATATATATATATTTTTGTCTAATTTAGATATCGTTGGTTGTCAGCACATTCTTTTCTTTTTCCACCAACCCATACTTTTCCGAAATCATTGATAACATTACTTAACTGTTCATCCAGTTCAACTTCAGATAATTTATTTGGTAAACCTCTGATCTCCACTTTATCGTCAAACTCTTTCTTTTGACGACGTTATGGGTGTTCTTGTGGTAAGAATTGACAGTGTGTCATGTAACACATCTTTTTGCCAAAGTTCAACCTATTTGACCCTGTATGGATGTTCAGCTTCCTCTTCGTAGACCACTCTGATAAGTTCACATATGCTGAAAAATCATTAATAGTCCATATTACCATTACTTGCATATGAAATATATGTTTAGTCGATGTGTTGTACATGCTAATGCCTTCATCCCATAACTCTTGCAAATATTTGATCAACATGTAAACATCTATTTTATTTTTAGGTACCTTTGGTCCAGGGATGGGTAGGTAAAGTTGTATGAAAGAATATTTTATACACTTTCATAGAGGCATATTATACGACAATAATAGTACGGGACACATGTTGTATGACTGGCTCATATTTTTGAATGAATTAAAATCATTACTTGCCAAGCCGAGATGAACATTGTGAGGTTTTGCCATAAATGATATATGTTCTTTGTCAAACTCCTTGCATACTACAAAATCTTATGGATGATTTAGTATGTTCTTATTGTTTGCATGTCTGGTGATGTGCCACCTCATATATGATGATGTTTTTATTGTCATGAATAAGTTCTACAACCTTAACTTTACAGGAAAATATCATAACACATTTTGAGAAAATTTCATTCATTTGCCTTTGTATGGATTTCATTTTGAAGCATTGCACTTTGGGTACGTTTTGTTCTTCTCATGCTCCTCCTAAAAAAGCACGCAATCATTCACACATGTATGTATCTTCACATAATCAAAGTTGGTGTGATTCACAAATTTATTCGCCTTACATTGAAAGTTTGACAATCTTTTTCACTCGGGAACACCTTCTTCAACAAATCAACCAGCATGTCAAAAAATTTGTTACTCTAATTGTTCAATGCTTTGATATGTAATAGCTTGACATTGGAAGCTAATTTTGTTAATTTTATACATACTGAATGTAAATTGCTTTGGACATCACTCATTAAGTCTTGAAGGGGCCTATGTTCACCATCATTTGGAGTTGAATCCAATGTTGTCCCCATAATAACATCGTCCAACAATTCATCAACCCGGTCATGATCCTCTATCGTATCTTCGCTCTCATCATGATGCATATGTACATGCATTGCATCTACGCAGATTTGGGCCACACTCACATGGGACTGAATATATTTCATGGTAGAACCACGTGCAATCAAGTGGGTTTTGATGTGATCTACAGGTCTATATTTTGTATTCTTGCAGTCCCGACATGGGCATCACATTCTACCAGTTCCATCAACCTGAGCATGTGCCACTTCTAAGAATTGATCAATTTCAGATGTAAAAGGTTTGAAACTTTTGTCATGAACATGTATCAATGATTGATCCATATTCATAGACGACTCTACCCCACTTTATTCAACAAGAGAATCTTTCAACAGTGGCAGAGCCAATAATCTAAATTAGGGTGGGCACAAATGCACTATTTTAAAAGAAAAAATACCTCTAATTAGTAGTTTGAGAAAGATATAAAATTAAAAATAATATTTTACTACACAAACATCATTCACATATGTATGCTAGCATGATAAAAATACAACACAACATTCACATTATCATGTCCACACGATAGAACACGAGGCTTAGTGGTCTGTGCCTAAGGGTACTTATAGGACACACACTTTTTATCTCCACTCTTACCTCCCCAAGGTCTAGCCTGGCTACATAGTTTATATATATACAATTCATATTCCCAAACAATCTATCCTGTACTTGCAGGATCTCCTTACTCCTCATGCATTAGTATCACATTTGCTTAACCTGCATAGCAAATCATATATAAACTCATAGGCAAGTACACAACAACCCTACATATCCACAACTAAGTGGTGTGTACACATTTTTCAACTCAATCAATATAATCAACCATAACATTGCTAGATATCTACAACTAAGTGATGTGTGCACATTTTTCGATTCAATCAATATAGGCAGCCATAATAACCTTAGATATAAGTGGCATGTGCATATTTTTTAATTCAATCAATATAAGCAACCACAACAGCCCTAGGTATCCACAACTAAGTGATATGTACACATAAACGAGTTAAAACATAATTATAACTAAGTAGAAGGCTGGATCATAGTTTTATGATAAAAAAATATGATTTTTTAAATCATAAAATTGAGTGTTTTATCAGCCATTGACTTTTTAATCGCTAAAAAATCCTTCACACAAGTTGCATTTCGACAATTTCAATATCGATCTTCACTAAATGAATGATGCAAATTGCATCTATGGAGTCTGATTAGATCAAAATGACTTGCATCAATGAAATCCCAAAGAAAGGCTATGAAGATAGGAATGTTAGATGCCTTCCCAAAAACCTTTTAATAATTCACTTGTATAATGATTCTTGAATATCAAATCTAGACAACCATAATAAATTCTAATTTTAAATATATAAGTCCTCTAACACATTCTATAAAGGCACATTATAATTTTTTTATCTTCCAAAGGAGTGTTATTATAGAGCTTGATAGAACTTATGTGTCCCACTACTACCACAAAGAGTTTTGGTGGTCTTATTGAAAAATACCTTAGTGGAATCTTCAACTAGGATGAAGTCATAATGCTAAGTAAAATAGTGTTTGTGTCAACTAGACAATTTGGGAGGACTATAGTGTCTGTGTCAAAGATGGCTAGACATCACCATGAGATAATTAGAGGACAAGCTGCCTTCCAAATGTTAAAGAGCATATTCTCTAAATGACCCTCCTTGGACTACAATTAGCTTATGCAATAAAAAGCTATCCAAGTTGTGCTTTAGGTTATTTTTGTAAAAACAATAGATATAGACCCTTAATCGGTAGTGAAGATTCCTGAAAGAAAACCAACAACATAATGAAAGGGATTCAGCTAGAATGAATGCAAGGATACCAAACAATAATGCTAAAACTGGAAAAGAGAACACAAATTTTCCTACAGTTCAGAAAGATTGCAAACAACCAGGTACACTTCAGAAACTTCACAAATAATAAAGTTCTAATTTTAAATTAAAATAGGAAAAGATTGACTCGTTAGCTTAAAAACTGAAGGAAAAAATCCAAAGCAGCAAATGTAAAACTAACGCAGAATATGCTAAGAAGAAGTTTGAATAAAAGAAAGAAAAATGTACAACTTAAAATAGAATAGAAAACCAAGCCAGAACATTCCCACCAAAAAAAAAAACTCTGATGATTAAATGAATTGCAACCCTCAAAAAGTGAAATCCAAGAGCACAATCTAAAACACGATAAATCTTACTCAGAATTTCATTAAGAACCCTCCAAACAATCAGACGGGTAGACAACACCCTATGAAAACAAAAGCAAACTGCACAATAAAAAACAAAACAAGTCCTAACCAATTTGACCACTCATCATGTAAGGTTTTTGAATGGCTGCATTCGTAACATGATTGAATCGATCTACCAAAACCCCTAAAGAATGAATCTCCTAACAATCACACCAAGGATCAATCGCAAAAAAATGTACAAAAACAACATAAACCCCATCAACACAACTAAATCAAAAAACAAAAAAATAGAAACCTATCATTTCAGAATGAAAATTTCAAGATGATCAACCGAAAAGCAAATTGATCAAGAAAAAATTGAAGGCATATAACAAAGTTCAATCATCCAAATACCTACCTCGCATTGTCGAGTGTTGCTATGGTTAAGCCATTGAAGGAGGCAATCTTGATGGACGTACCTCATGTTGTGTCAGGAGGCATCACCCCAGTAGGGAGGAGGGAGGAGGCAATCCGGCGGCGATTCGGCAATAGAGAGAGATCGTAGAGAGAAAGAGAGATAAAATTCAAATTAGGGCTCGATACCATGTCCTAATTATAAACCCTATAGTGCTGACACCTAAATGTTGCTGTTATAGAGTAAAACTTATAACAATGACATTTTATGGTAGTTAAATATAGCCGTAAAAGTGGTTTAACGACAACATTTGATGGTCACACATGTCACCATTAATGACAAATAACAGTGATGTCCTAATGTTGTCGTTATCTATCAATAACTGTGACATTTAATGGCCGTTAAATATTGTTGTCAAAAATATTTTAACGACAATATTTAACAACCACATATGTCGCCATTAAAGACAATCTATAACGGTGACATTTATTAATCGTTGTTAGAGACATATCTTTAACAACGATATATAAAGTCGTCGTTATAGATATATTTATAACAGTGATATATAAAGTCATCGTTATTGCAACAATTCAACTCTAGCAATAGCGGTGACTTTTTATGTCGCCGCTATTGACCCTGATCCTTTTAGTGAATTATTGATTTTGTATGCATTTAATGTTCTTTCATAAGTAAGAAAGAGAAATTTAAGCTTCAACTTTAAATGGTTGCTTAGAAGGTTATTGCATGTTACTCTTTTCATCATTTTATATGCCATCACTTTTGTGCTCCTCTTCTCAGACAATGTGAAGGTCTTTGCAGGAGGTGTTGCACTTGAACCCTTGGGATCAACAATGAAAAGTACTACCCAAGACCACCACCTGGGTGAGTTAAGCAATTACACAATTTTCTCCCCAAGAGATAAACCTTTATACAAGGCTCTCTTCTTACTTATATGTATTTTTAGACTCCATAATTGCATTATAGATTGTTGGTTTTGGCTATGAGTGTCAACTATAAAAGTGAAATAACCAAATTAGGCAAGTTCTTGGTATAATTCACATATTCCTATCCTTGGATAAAACTTATCACTATGTCACCTATGACTTTTGTATCAAATTCAAATTTTATTTAGACGGGGACATGAACTAGTCAAACCATACTATATAGTAAGTCAAAATTTGACTGGGCAAAATTATGCACTAAATGACCTCAAATTGGTCTACAAATAGTGTTGTATCGTTCATTCACTTATATGGCTTTTTGAATTAGTTTTCTAATAAAATAAAAAAATACAATATTTTAAGATTAATAACTATGGTTTTTGTCTTGTCATGTAAGACTTTCAATACACGTAAAAAAAGGTTCCCAAGTCAAAGGGTGTACATGATAAATCACCACAAACATATTTTTTGTTTCACATCCTCTTTCTCTTCAAATCATTATGCTAGGATTCTTGATTTTTTAAGAGTTTAGTAAAACTTGAAAGGGGGCTGGATTGAGACATGTTCAATGAAGAAGTTTTCCTTCAACTTCAAGGGTTACATCTCTTGGTGCAAGAGGGTATGCAATTGTGTATTAACTTGTTTATTATCTTACATTTTAGTTTAATTGATGTCTTATATTTAATATGTTATATAGCCTCCACATGACTTTTGGGAGACATGTAACCATTGGAGGTGGCTCTTCCCCAATGGTTATCTTATGACTACTTGATCCTTACATTTTCCACTTGGCCATAAGGGAAAACTTGTGCTACTAAGCTTGCTCTCGCGTTTGAGTTTTGTATTGGCACACTTGAGTTGTATTTTATTCACATAATTATTGTGGACTATATATAATCATTATTTTAAACTTATATTCAAATATATAAATCAAACATAAGTCTCATTTGACTCACATGTCTAGAGAAAACATCCTCAGTGGCTGCCTTTGTTAAAGGATTGACTATCATGTCACTTGATGGAGCATATTTTATTGTTATTTCATTCTTCATAATCATGTCATGCACATATTGATATTTGACCTCAATATGTTAACTTTTAGAAATATTTGTTTCTGTGTGAATTAGATGTATAGCAATTTTGTTATCAAAATAAATTTAAATTGTATATTTTGGAATATCCAATTTCAAATCATTCAAAAACTGATTTATCCAAACACTAAATGTAGCAGGCATGTTATAAGCTATATATCTAGTTTTTCGAGTATGTTGTGTCACACATGCTTATTTTTTGCATGGCCGTGCAACTTACTCACCTCTTAAAATAAGTACATAGCCAAAGGTGAATTTTGCTTTATCTCTATCATTAACAAACTCCACATCTGAATAACCCACAAGCTTTAGTCTATCTACTTGATAGCATAGTTTGAGTTTTTTTGTTCCTTTTAAATACTGAAATATTTTTTTCAGTGCTTCCCAATGAGGAAGACCATAATTGCTTTGGTATCTACTTACTCAACTCACTATAAACCATAAATTTGGTTTAGTGTATAACATAACATATATGAGACTTTCAATTGCTTGTGCATAGGGAATATTTAATTTCTCTTGCACATCTTTTGAGAAAGTATTTTTGCCCATTCTCAATCATTTAATTATAGGAGTTGACTTCAAGACATTGTTTTATTTATCATTTTTATGTCATTTTTTGTAATTAATATATCATCAATACAGAGCAAAATTATAAATTTATTTTAACTTTTCTTGTCATATACATAATGGTCTAAATTATTTGATTCATAACCTAATTTGGTTATAGCCTTATGAAAAGTCAAATGTTATTGCTTAGGTGATTGTTTTAGCCTTTATAAGGATTTATTTAACTTGTATACTTTATTTTCTTGACCTTCAATTTCAAAGTCTTCTGGTTGTTGCATATATATTGTTTCTTTTAGTTTGCCATTTAAAAAAGTTATTTTTTCATCCATATGATACAGATCAAGACTAAAATAAGCCATCAATGTCAATATTATGCAAATTAAAGCCAATTTTACTAAAAAAAATAAGTTTTTTCATAATCTATTCTCTCACATTGAGAGTAACCTAGGTTTTGCAACCAATATTGCTTTAGGTTTCTTTTTAAGAACTCATTTACTACCAATTGTCTTACAACCCTTAGGCATTGTAATTAATTATCAAACTCTATTTTTTTATAAACTCTAACTCATCTTTCAATGCCTCTATCCAATATTCAAATTTCTTTGAGGCAATAGTATCATGAAAACTTAGAGCTACATCCATCTCTATGGAATAACATAATTCTTTATTTAAGAATAAGTAACAATCATTTAAATAAGATGGGGAAACTTTTAACCTTTTCTGACCAACTATAATTTATGGAGGCTGCTCATCATTCACAATAGGATCATAATGTTCATGTTCTTTAGTTGATGCCCCTAAATCATTAAAAATATGAAGAGAGACATCTTCTTTTGGATCAAAGTCATATCCTTTATTTTTTAAAAAATTCAACTTCTTTACTTTCTATAAATTCTTTCTCAGGATTATATAGTCTATAACCATTTGATTCTTTTGAGTACCCCATAAAAATATTCTTGATAGTTTTATTATCTAACTTGTCTCTTAATATACTAGAAATTAACACATATATTGGTGATCCTCATTTTTGTAGATGACTTAAATTTGTCTTCCTGTCAGTCCACAACCCATAGGGTGTAAGTTTTATAACTTTAAATGGGACCCTATTAAAAAAATTTCTTCTTAACAACCCTTCAACCCTAAGTTTATATACCTTAAATTTTTTATAGATCTTCTGACTTTCAAATAATTAGGTAAATGTATCTATACCTAGAATAGTCATCTATAAATGTGATAAAATAAGACTTTCTTTCATGTATTTCAATTGATAAGGATCCACAAATATCAGTATGCAAAATGACTAATAATTCAGATGCCCTACTACCCTTAGGAAAGGGTTTCCTAGTCATTTTACTAGAAATATATGAATCACATTTTTCAAAGTCTATGTTTTTCAATGAAATCAACAAACTCATACTCATAATTCTTTTTATTTTGTTAATAGTAATATGCCTTAACCATGAATGTCATAAATATGCATATAAATTCAATGCACAATCAATATAATAAAAAACAATTACAACTTTATTCAACTATAGAGGTACACCATTTAAACGAAATAGATCATGATCTACATCATAATGATCCTTGAGCTTTATTTTTTCATGTTTTACAAAAGTCACCTCATCGAAACAAAAACAAACTTTGAAGCCCTTTTTAACAAAGTCTGTAAAAAATAGAAGGTTCTTCCTCATAGAATGAACATATCAAAAATAGACTTTTTTTTTCAGATATAGTCTATAGGTCTCAGTTCTAACCACATCACTATAAGTATTATTGTTTATTTACATTGTGTGATCGCTTGGTTTTAGCTTATTCAATTTCACAACCCTTTCTTTGTCTTGGCAATGTGATGTGTTACACCTGAGTCAATCCACCATCCTAGGAGGTCATCATCACTAATGACTCAAAAACTATGCATATTATTTCATACCTTTTAATCACATGCTTTGTTGGAATATTTATTCTTGACTTATTTAGGCAATCTTTCTCAAAGTGCCTTGGTTTTTCATAGGCAAAGCATGTTTCTTTTGGTGTGATCCATGGAGTTTTGTTATGCATATGATGCTTCTTGAAATTTTTTGACTTAATGAATTTTTTAAGTGTTAGGCCCTTAAGTTGATACCCTCGAGAAGGTCCAGAAAAGGATACTTATATGTTCATAATCTCTCCTCTCTTGTCTTTATTCATATGCTCTTGTTTAAAAGTCAACTGCAAATGAAGTTCGATCATGGGCAATCTCTTCAGGTTTAATCTCATGGTCACTGACACCATTTTTCATGATGGAGGTAGACTATTCAATATGATAGAAATCTTCATCCTTTCTGAAATTTCATTTATAGCTAATGCAAGATCTTTTGTTATCACCAACATGCGATTGCCATTGTCAAATTCTTTCATCTTGCATGAATTATATTGTTTTAGGGAAAGTTGGATTTGTGCTTATAAAATTATGTCATATTTCTCTCTGATTGCCTCTATTTTCTTAGTAGTGTCATAATCCTTAAACACTCTTATTAAGTCATTTTATATGAATGTTAAGAGAGTTGTCCTTGTGAATTGATTATCCTCAACAAATTTATTAGTTTTTTTTTCTTCCTCACTTGATTTTCCTGAGAGTGTGGGTTGTTCTTTGTTGAGAACCTATAAAGTATTGTCATGTGTAAGAAAATATTCAATTTTCCTCCTCCACATGCCAAAGTTGGTTCCATTCAAATTTTCAATTTTCATAACTCAACCATGATAATTTTATTTATCATTTTTTTAAACAAAGATAAATACTAAGATTAATAAATTAATTTTATCTGCTAGTAAGTTCTCTTTAAAATGAGGCTTTATCACAAAAGGATAAACTATTCACACACTTTATGATTTTGGTAAATATTTAATTATACCTAAAATTTAAGCATGCATCAATTCAGGACTAATAAGATCTAACTATAAGATGAAACACAATAAAATTTTTTTTATGCAATTCTATATGATAAACAATAAAAAGACATTTTATGAGGGTTTCAGAAAAGCATAACCACTTTTTTGTAATTATCTGAAAAGTTGGTATATGTAATATTTGCAAACCCTGTTTATGTTATTCTGAAGTTTATTGATGTTTTTTTATAAAAGTGTAACCCCTTTTCTATAATTTTTAAAAAATTTTATTTCATTGTTTTATAATATTGGAAAGTAAAAACAACATTTTTGAAATTCTAATAAACAAAAACACTTTCTTTCTGATTTTCAATAGTACGAATTTGTTTCTTCAACTTTTAAGAAAGCAAACCCCTGTTAAGATATTTGGAGATCCCCCTTTATAATTTTCAAACAATTAAGGGACTTGAACATAAAAATATATTTTATATGTATATATACTTTTTTTTAAGAAAAGATGACTCCATATTCCTCTCCTTCCCCCTCCGACGAGGGATCTTCGTCAGAGCCACTTGACAGATGGTGTCCAATGACAATCTCGACAGTGGCCATACGGTGGTCGAGCAGGAGGTGCCCCCAATGATCAAGTCGTACATCCGATGATCAAGTTGTACCTCCGACATAAGGCCTATAACGCTCAAACCGTGCCTCTGGCACTAGCCCTATGATGATGAAGTCTTGCCGTCGGCACATGCCCTACAACGATCAAGTCGTGCCTCCAGCATAGGCCCTACAACTATCTTGACCCTTCTTTTTTTTATTTAGATGAGGGTTTCCTTCTTCCTTTCTTGGCAATCGAACACTGCCATCAACTGTTCACAGTTGAAGGCTTCTTAGAGATCTTTGGTGTTCTACTTAGAGGTTCTATCACACCGGTGGCAACCGACGGTTCACGACAATAAAAGGGATTTGTTTTAAGTAAACCCACTCTCTTTCATCCTATGTGCAAATAGGAGTATACAAAGAGGAGCCGAAACAATAATGAGATTTTCGAGGAACCGATGGCAGGAACTTTTATGCATTGGTCACCACTACTCACTAATAGGTATGTGATTCCTGTTTTGAAAAATCCAAAAATGATGGGTATGGCCTTTCACAAACATGATTATTCTCACAGTTTGTCAAAAATTATCAAAGATGATTGACTTACCTCTTATAAGCTAATCTCATTTTAATGTTTGTTGTGAAGGGTGGCTGATTGGTGTGGGTTCAACTGCGCACTCCAATCACGCACATGCAAAACAAAAATTGCTTGTGCTCTGATACCACTGCATTATTTTCAATACATGTAGAAACAGGTGAACTCGAGTCAAAGGGTGTACGTAGTTACCCAATAAATTGCCACTAACAGATTTTTTATTTCACAGTCTCTTGCCTTTCAATTAGGTATGTTGGGATTCTCGAATTTTATAAGAGTTTCATGCATTGTAAAACTGGCCTCAAAGGCATCTTTTGTAAAATTGGATTGGATTGGGACATGTCCAATAGAGAAGTACCGTTTCAACTTCAAGGGTTGCATCCCTTGGTTCAAGATTACTTAACTGTGTATTAATTTGTGTTATTATCTTACATTTTAACTTAATTTATATTTTTTCATTAATCCTCTACGTGACTTTTGGGAGACATGCAACTGTTGAAAGGTGACCCCTCCCCAATGGTTACCTTATGGCCACATGATCCTTATATGTCAAACTCTAATTTCTTGATTTTATCTTCAATTGTATATGTATTTCGTCCTAATTAGTTCAAACTATTGTTAAATGCACTGGATCAAGTTGGATTGTGGAAGCCATAGCTCAATACTTAGTATTCAATTCACGCAATTTCTGATCTGTTTAAAATCTTTTTTAGGGTTTAATATTGAGATTTGATTCCATTGTCTAGTGTGAAAATGCCTAACAATTAGATGAGTTGTATTTCAACAATTTTAAGTAAAAAATCAACTCAATTACATATTCAATATTGATGCAGTAGCAGGAGTGAAATGTGATTTGGGTCCATTAGGTCATTTGAATCTTTATTTTTAATTTATTTATTTAGATTATATTTTGGATATTTGATCTATCTTAGATGTATATCTAATTAAGATGCTTATCTGTGCTAGGAGAATTGTCTTATTTAGAGTTTATCAAAATTGGAAATTTCTCATCTATAAGTGGATGAGAAATCTAGGAAGTTTAAGCAGTTTAGATTGATATGAGAAAAATTCTTGTAATATAAATTTCCTTTTTTTCTAGATAATGGTAATTATTTCTAGGATTTCTTAGATAATCTTTAGTTATGATCAGAGTTATCAGAAGCTTCTTAGGTAGGAGGGAAGCTCTACTCCCAAAAACTCGCTTTGGAAGCGCAATACTCCTTGCTTCTGAAACTTCATGGGAATCTCGATTTTCTCATGCTTTTTCTATGCTTCTTATATGATTTTTTCACGTTTCTTTTCATGTTTTTTTATATATTTTCTTTCACGCTTTTAGTCACTTTATATGTACTTTCTTTAAATTAGTAACCATCATTGTTAGATTTTAACAAAAATTTAACTCTTTTACTAAAAAATTACGAAATATAAGAATGATCAATTTTATTTTAGTTTTTATTTGTTTCTTGTTCGATTCCTATTCAATTACCATATTGCTTTATTTTTTTAATATTTCGCTTTTAAATTGATACTTCCCTTCCCGCTTCCTATAAATTTTAAAATGCCTCGCTTCTCGTATTGTTTCCTGCTTCCGCTTCCTAGTTTGGCAACCTTGGTTATGATAGTTTTTCCTGTAAATCCTGTGATGAATTTACATCAAATAACCGGTCAAGACTAGTCAAAGCCAAATTCTTCTACAATCTTAAGTGCTTCTAACCAATTAAAGCAGCAAATCAGCCCCAACAAAATCTCCTAGTGCAGGAAAGGTACTTATTGAAATATGAGGTAGGATTTTTTATGTTTACTTTTGTTAAAAATGTCATTATCCACACCCCCATTTTCTTTGGAGTTATCATCTTGAGGTTGAATTAGACTCTTCTCAATTGAGTGTCAAAACACATTTTTGTTACACATGTCACTATGATGTTGAATACTAAGAATTGATTTATAGTTGTTCATTAGCCTTTCACCAACCTTGTTCTTTTAACATTTTCTTCTGTCAAAAAAAGACTTTCGGAATAAAAATTTCAGATCTGATATTTTTTTATTACCCAAGTTTTGACTTCAATATTTTTTGTTTGTATATTTGGTTGCCGTCTTCCAATGTATGTTGGCATCTTCCACGTGTGACAGTATCCAAACTTGTATTCATCACCACCAATCATTTCTAGAATCAAAAGTCCAAAAGGGATCAATTCCATTGGTGCTTTATTTCAAACAACCACACCAAAGATATTCTTTATGGTGTTGGTAGATCTTGAGAGCAGTTAACTATTGACCAGAAGATGTGCAGGAAATCCTCAAGAAAAAAATTCTAATTAGACCCTTGAATCATTGACCAATGGCTACCATTTTTAGTTGTGCTTTTAGTTTAGTTTTTTTTTTTTTTGAAAGGCAAGCTGTGGTTAGGCAGACCCCTACCAGATAATTCTTAAGCCCCATGTGGCAGAGGGATTCGAACCTGGGCCTGCAGCTTGGCACATGACCCTTCTAAGCTTTCAAATTCATAAAAATTTTCTAAAGTACTTTGCAAGAACCGTACTCATCACCTATTTGCACTAAGCAGCCTGACATTTTGGTTATTACATTTAGATCCTGCTTTTATAAATTATATTTCAAAGACACTCTTAAAAATAGTCAGTTGAGCTCTGGTCAGAATATATATGGAAAAAAGTGATTAAAATGTCTTCTTTGTTGATTTGGCTTACAGAAGGCCATAGGTTGAGTTGTTTGATAAAAAAAAGGCAAAAATGTTGTTTTATACCTCAGGTGGGTATTTGAAATGCATTCAGTTAAAGTTGGTAGTTAAATGTAAATAACTCAATTCTTGGGTATTTTTGCAAATAGCTGATAAGTTAAGCAGCTTTTTTTGTAAATTAATCAATTTTAGGTAAAGGTCTAATCATGTCCCAAATAATCGCCCAACTTGACCATTCAAAATATGTTAAAAAACGGATAGGATGAGACCTGAATTGTTTTATTTATACCAATTCTGCATCATATATATACTTTGGAATAGTTCCTGCCCATTTAATTTCTATCAAACGTGCCTCCATGAAAGATGGTTTCTTTCCAAAGAGCAGTGAAACAAACATCTTCGTGAGAAACACGTGCCAAGGCCCACATAATAAATACAAAAAAAAAAAGACAACTTTCCTGTCAAAATCAGTTCACACCTTTCCTTTCTAGTCCCTTTCAAGAGAAAATAGCTTCCCTTGGGTGTAGGGATGGCAGTGGACCGGGGCGGGGGTGGGGGACAAGGTCTCTATCCCCGCCCCGTCTCAAAATCTGAACCTCCATCTCGGCACGGGGATGGATTTTAACCTCCACCCCCGCCTCCATCCCCGTTTCATGTCCATCCCCGGTCCAAACAGGGGCGAGGCGGGGCCGTTTCCCCTCGGTCTATTGTCATCCCTAAGAAGGATTGGGGATGGAGCAGGGCGGAGATCGGGACGGGGACGGGGCGGGGGAAAGCGTAAGTCCATCCTCGCCTCCATCCCCGCACGGGGATGGATTTTAACCTTCATCCCCGCCTCCATCCCCGTTTCATGCCCTTCATCTCCGGTCCAAACGGGGCAGGGCGGGGTGGGGCTCCGCTTTCCCCCGGTCCGCTGCCATCCCTACTTGGGTGGGAGTGTCACAAACACCTCCTCAACATGTGAAGGCTTTCTATACAGATCGAAAGATGGTCAAGATCCAGGTCCATACGATCCATTTGAGTTTATTTTCTTATTTGGATTTTTTACTTAACTCTTCAAACTCTACTTGGACCTATATATTTGATCCATATTTCGAATTTAAAAGCTTATCAAAATTAGAAAGTTTATCATAATTAAAATTAGTCAAAATTAAAGGATTTAAGTATTATTAGAATTAGAATCCATCTTCTACAAATAAATGAGAAGTGTAAGAGATTACGGTTTATGACTCAATGGTATGGAATAATTTTTTGTTTTGCTTTTGACTGTTTCTAGATATTAGATTTTTCATATATTTTCAATTATTTTTTAGTTTTTTTTATTATCTAGGGCATGTTTGGTTGGATCACATGAGAATCGCTCTCCCATTTCTTACATGGCTCCAAATCTAATGCCCAACCAAATAAAAAAAACTGGAGGGTGTGAGAAACCGAAACAAATATGATTCAGTTTCTCTCTAGTCGTGAGATTTGAAATCTCACATTAAATGTGTGATTTCCAATCAAATCACACCATCACAGCAAAAATGTGAAAGTTGTGGTTAAAATGTGAACCCCAACGTCTCTCTCTCTCTCTCTCATAATCTTATTTCAGTTATTATATTTTTTCATCATGTTTTATGTTTTTTTGAGATTCCATTCCTCACGTTAAACAAACATGAGAATTAGAATCACATGAGATTCTAAATCACATGATTTTGAATATCAAGAGATTCCAAATCTCATGTGATTTATTTTCACTTTTGAAACACACAACCAAACATACCCCTAGTCTCATAGTCTTTTCGAGACCCTATCAGGTTAGAGGCACCTATGATGATATTTTGATGCCCTTCATCCATGAGATGAACGGCAACCCAAACTCGACCATGGTGTTGTGCTTTAAGTGCCTTTCATTTTTTCTTGTTCTTCGGTCATTCATTTTTTGTGCTTTAGGTGCCTTTCATCTACACAAGATGAATGGCTCTGAAAATTTTTGTGGGACCCATCTGAGAGGTAGATTATTTAACCATGGTGTTTGGGTTGCCATTTATCACATGGATGAAGGGCATCCTAGCCACGTGGGAGCTGCCTCTGACCTGATCTTGTCTCTTTCCTTTTTTTTTTCAACAGTCTCTTGTCTAAGAAAGTTAGCAATTTGAATATTAGTTTTTCAAATTAATGAATGCATTCAATGAGAGTAGGTATTATTTATTTTTATTTTTTGAAAGGTAAGCTGACGTTAGGCAGACCCCTATCAGCTATATATACAACGATATCATTAGGATTTGAACTTGCATCGTCCCAACACAAGGTGACGTGCACTAGCTGCTCCTACCAGACAAAGTGGCGCCCCCATTGGTAGGTATTAGTTATTAGATAAGCAACCATTGCATGCATCAACGAAAAAATTCAAATGTGTTTCTTTTTTTTTCTTTTTCGATGACAAAAAACCATCACCCGACGCAAGGCAAACTCCTGGTGGGGCCCACCATAGCGACAAATATCGCCAGATTTATGAAAAATCTCGTGATAATTTCGCAAGAAATTGCCTGAAAGTTTAAAACGACAATTTCTCGTGAGATTTATGAAAAAAAACATAAATACCGCAATTTAAACGTGATATTTACGTTTTAAACAGCTATTTATTGCGAAAATAGTGTATTTTTAATTTTTAAATATTTTTTATTAATATTTTCTTATAAAAAATAAAATTTATATTTTTTAAATTTATTTTTTTATTGCCGAGATTTTGCCGGAAAAAAAAAACATGAGATTTATGAAATTTTTTCAATTTCTCACGAGTTTTTGAAAAACGAGAAATTGCCGATAAAAGTGTTTGTCACTCTGGGCCCCATGCACAACCACTCTGCCTTACGTGCCCCGCCACTGAAAGCTACGGCTACGGATACACCCGTGCGCCAGCAGGGTTTGATCTGGCGCCTTCTCATCTCACTATCTTAACCCCCCCCCCCCCCCCCCCTCTTTACAGCTTTGCTGTGTTTCTTAACAAGGATAAAGTTGGTTCAAGTAGTCTGAGACTTCTCTATACATTTATCCAAAAGTTTTGGTGTGCCCTACTTGCTGTCATTGTTCTGGCAACTTCATGGGCTTACCCCCTTGTCCCAAGGGAGTCATCAAACCCCTGTGGGGCGTTTGATGTTGTTTGCTTGCCCTTGGAGCAGCAAATCCCTCTCATGTGTTCCCCCATGTCTTTATCATGGAGCTTGATTGTGTTTGTGTTGCATGGTGCCATCTCATGAGGCTCCACATCAGGTGCCCCACGTGGGCCTTCACGTTTGGGCACTTATGCTCATGAGTAGGGATGTCAACAGGTCGGGTTTGGTTCGGACCCGGTAAAACCAGACTTGGACTCGGTTTTCGGGTATGGTATCGAGTTTGGACTCGGTTCTAATCGGGTTCGCTATAAAAAAAAAACTATACCCAGACCGGATAACCATATATACCCTGTAAAACCATATTTATTATCATTTTTACATTGAAATTTTGCGGGTCTTAATCGAAACTTGGGTCGGATCCGAGTCTGGTATAAAATTTCACAAACTATACCTGGGTCCATGTATTTGAATCCGGGTCTTAATCGGGTCTTATTATTTATCACCATACCCGGACCTTATAGGATTTGGTTCGGGTCTGATCCGAGTAAACCATGCCTGTTGACAACCCTAGTCATGGATGCATAATTCATGAACCAAAGGCATTCCATGTTGGATGCCATGAACTCATCACATGGACCATTAATGGGATAGCACCACTAAAACGACCAAGACAAACCTTATGTGTTTACCAATATATTCACACGGAGAAACTTCCTAGATGTCAACAATTGAAAGTTTCTGCATTTGTGTGCCATATGGTCTTGTAATGAGAAATTGAGTTTTTTTTTTTTTTTATATTTACACGGAAAAACTACCCCAGGATCAAATCTCATCGGTGTCACCCCTTGCATAAGCCGAAGCTTGGTGACTCCCTGGGGTCGAGGGTTAAGCTCTCGGAGTTTTACACCAGCATGGATGCGGGCAGGTTATATGTTCCTCCCAGGAACATGCACTGTAGCTACAATGCGTGTTTGGGGGTGCACACGCAGCACCCTCTCAGCATGGACAGTGACAGTAAGTACGGCAGGCTGAGCTGGCACAGCTAGGTTTCAGCACTTGGGCCGGTTTTTCTAAGTAAAAAAGAAATTAACCTTCCAAAAATCTTATATACATATAGGAAAATCATGATCCAAAGGCCCTACCAATCACATGGTGTAAAAACTCATAGATTTGGAACCCACGATTGTAGCTGATAGTTTTCATTTATGTGTGTGTGTGTGCACGCACTCGCGTTTGGCTTTATATTACAAGCAATTTGTTAGGGTACGCACCTTAATAAACAGATATCAACTTTAATAAATGTCCTTTTTTAGATGGACTCTAATTTGAGCTCATGTGGGTCATGATCGAACTCGGGCAGAGGTTCACTCTGAGCTTGTCAGGCTCGAACTTGGCTCGTTCAGTTTATTGACCAGCCCCACTCAAATATCAAGGGTAGGAATGCGAACCGATCGGGTTTGGTTGGACCTCGAATCTGAAAACACTTTGTTTTCAGATTCGGATCATTAAGTAAGATCCTGAAAATGGTTTTGAATCAATGTTTTATATTGGGTCTACATTCAGATCGAGTCTGATCTGATCCGTTTGCACAATTTGCATGTAATAACCTTGATTTTGGACTGCCTTTACTGGATCTAGTATCACCATCTACATTTCAGATCCCAATTCAAACATACATCATCAGATCTTATTCAGATTTCGGACTTCAAGTCGGACACAACGTTCAGATGCGGATTTGGATAATGTAGGATCCATCCCACTAGCCAACCCTTTTGCAACCCCAAGGAGAACCGGTGGGTCCCTTTGAAAATGACACAAATCACCCAGTGAAGTTGTACCAAGTTCATGAACTCCCAACTTTTTTCTACCTATAAACAGTGTAGTTCATGAACTTGGCCTTTTTTACATATGACCAAACAGGCCCGAACTGCAACACAAAGCTTGTTTTTATGTGAATAAAGACCAATCACATAGAGCCCCACACTCTGTATCTTTGTTGATCCCACCAGCTGCCCACATTGTTAAAAATAACCAGTGGGAAACCAGACCTTTCCTAGAAATTCATCCCTCATAAAAATGTGATAAACTTGGAAACAACATAAATTAGGGCATCATAGAATCATCCAATAAAAACTACTAATCTTTTTTGATATTTACACGAAGAAACCGAAAGCAGATCAGGTCATGCTGAACATGAGCGTTTTTTCTCATGCCGACATCGTGGCCATCCGATTTGCATTTTAAAAAGCTCAAAAGTCAACAAAACCACGTGGCATTCATCCAAAATGCAAACAGACGGCCACGATGTCGGCATGAGAAAAAAAGCTCATGTTCAGCATGACCTGATCTGCTTCCTAAGAAACCGCCCTCAGAATCAGAGACCTAGTCACCCTGGCTTTACCTGTAGTACTCTTATCTTTATTAATCCTCCCCTAGTTGTCTAATTAACTATGTTACTCTTCCCTTCAATCATAAAAAACAATGATACTTGGTTTTTTAACCCTTAAAGAACATGTCCTAGTTTACATTATCTTATTGCAGTCTTTTGCTTAGGAAACAGCTGGATATTCACAAAAATAGGTTACTAGGCATTTTATTAAGCAACTGTGAATATATTCAGCAAACTGGCAATAACCAACCAACTATAACAAACTGAGCTGTGCCAAGATGTGGATGTGTCACCACGTGTTTGTGTTTTTGTTTGAGTTGGGTGCACATGCTGCTGTCCAATGAAGGTGCAAATACAGTTTATGTTAGATGATAGGGAGGGGCATGGGGATCCCACTTTGGTCGTTTCATACGCAGCATTGCATGTGTGTAGAAGCCAACCTGTGGTTGATGCAACAAGCCCACATTGATAAGCCCTTTGGGAGCCAAAGTTGGTTGCTCTCTATGAATTCTTGAACAGGCTCTCAAGATGCAAGTCACCAGAATTAAGGACAGATCAGGTCATATTGTATGAAACCAATTCGACAGTTGTTTTCGATCCTCGCATCGCCGTCTTGTTGATGGACGGGTGCGATGTTCACAAGTGAGAAGCACGGCCAGGATTGAATATAACTGATGATTGGTTATATACAATATGACTTGAACATTTAGTGTGAGTTACTCAACTAGATTGGTAAATGTTTTCTTTTGAGATCAAAGATGACTTTATATGTACTTTGGGCTTGTTGAATGATAAAGATGTGAAATTAAGCCAAGGCTGAATGCAGTGTTCCAGCTTCCCCTAGGTACTACAAACTATATCACACGAACACTCCATGTCAATTTATAATTTATAATTATATTTTTAATATATAATATATATTTTAGATAAAGCATATATATTTGGATTATATTAAGTTTATTTTGTATTTATGTAATATTTAATATATACCCATACCCATACCCATACTCAGATGACAGAGACTACAAACAAGCCAAACATCTAATAATATTGATTGTCATATATTGACTCATAATGTTATATCTAAAAATAAAAATAGTTATGTCTTTACTCATAATGTGCAATAGGTTTTGATTGGTAGAGTCCTATTGACCTTTCACCAAAGATAAGCACCTGGGTCAAGTTAGTCAAGAAACAACTTAATTGATAAAGATCAATCTTTTTCTTTTCTTTTTTTTATTTTCCGGTTAGTCCAAGTGAACCATCCCAATCACTTACATTGACAGGCCTCCAGTTGATAAAACTTTTGTCTGTACTGTTCATTACAGAGTACACACACACCATCATTAAATGTATATTTGCAAGGTTCTTGCTGTTAAACCCAATGTTGTCAATATCGGTGCGTATCGACCGTATCGCCAGAAAATCGATACAATACTGACCTGAATCGGCTATTTTTTAATAAATGTAAAAAGGAGTTTAAATTCATTTTAAATATTATTTTAATGGTTTTAACAAGTGCCACATTATGATTGACACATAATAATTTGTAATTATTTTTTGGCCGATTCAGAACGATGCACTTAAGCAGGGGCGTAGCTAGGATGGGGGGGGGCAAAGAGGGGTGTAGAAAAAAAAACTATTTGTGTGATAGTCGGGGGTTTGGGGGCAGCGCCCCCGATTTTTTTTTTTTTTGAGATAAAATAAAAAACGGCTACAATTATTAATAAAAATCTATTTCATATGGACAAATCAAACTATTTGCTGCAGTAAGGGCTGGGCTAGGACTGGGCTGGGCTAAAAAATGGATAAAAATCTATTTCATATGGAATCAGGGCAGGGTTAGGACTGTGCTTTTAAAAAAAAAAAAAAATTAACTGTTTGGGGAGGCAGGACTGGGCTTAAGTATCGGTATCCAATGATACACCTGAATCGGTTGGCCAAACGATACAGGTCCGATTCCGATACTGACAATATTGGTTGAAACCCTTTAGCCCCCCCTTGCTCACCAGGGTGTACACCCAGTTTGGACCTTACAGCAGATCAAAGTCCAATCCTTGCCATCAAAGCTCACTCACTTTGCATAACTCACAGACTGAGATACTAACCAAGCTCAGGATGAGCTCACTGAGGAAGAGTTAGGTATGGCAACGAGCCTTGGAAAAATCAAACGCATGATGAGAAAAAAACGTAATTTTGTGTGATGCATGATAACTAGAAGAGTTGTTATTCAGGAGTTTGGCTTAGTGAAATGTAGGGATGGCAGTGGACCCGGGGAAAGCGGGGGCCCGCCTCGCCCCGTTTGGACAGGGGATGAAGGGTATGAAACAGGGATGGAGGTGGGGACGAAGGTTAAAATCCATCCCCATTCAGGGATGGAGGCGGGGATGGACGTACACTTTTCCCCGCCCCGCCTCATCCCCGTTTGAACCAGGGATGGAGGACATGAAACGGGGATGAAGGCGGGGGTGGAGGTTAAAATCCATCCCCGCGGGGGATGGAGGCGGGGATGAAGGTTCTAATCTTGAGACGGGGCGAGGGTGGAGACCTTTCCCCCGCCCCACTGCCATCCCTAGTGAGATGGGGGCCTAAGCTGCTAGACGGGTGGTCTAGGTTCGAATCCCACAAGCATCATCTTCTTGTGCAAGCCGAAGCAAGGTGCCTTCCTGACGGTCAGAGGTATGTTCACGACCGGAATGGTGACGGTGACGGCAGGCTAAGTCTAGAGCGACTAGCTCTCCGATCCCAGGGTTGGTTTCTCCATGTCATAAATAAAAAAAAAAACTGAAGAGGAAAAGTCAGTTATTGGTTTTTGGACTGGATATCCAATGGAGTTTGAATTGGGAAAGCGTACATCCAATCAATTATCAAATTCAAATGTGGTATCGATTCTAAATCCAATCCAAGCCGGATTTTGGCCTGATGATGATGGATATGTGAATCTGATTGTAAGTGTGCATTTCAGTTTCAGCTAAAGGAATCTGGATCCAGTAGTTTTTCTATTCAAAACCGATTCAGGCTCCAAATTCAATTTCGACAATATCCGATTATTTCGGATTCAGTCATTCTTACATCCGAACCGAATCGAGATCGAGTGAGAGAGAGTTCTAGAATTCAGATAAGGGTATTTTGGTCGTTTCAACCGGCAAGGCGACGTCCATCTGTGCAAAGCAGGTCGCTCACGGAGTTCACATGAGGCAATGAATGCGCACGCCTGCGTCACCCTTGTGCGATGAAATTACGGAAATCACCCCACTACCCAGAAAGACGGACAATCGTATACTTATTTTTTTGAGTTGACGAGAACAACCTTTGCCCAGCTACAGATGCGTCATTCTCGTGGAGATAAAATTACGTAAAAGCTTTACCTCTTCTTCATATTGACGAAAATATCCCTGAGAGCTGTTGCTCGACACGCTCCAGCTGGATGGTGCTGTTAATAGCAAGACTGCCACGTGTCAGTCTGAGCACGTTTTCGTGCATCAAGTCACCGGACCGACCGGTCAAATTTTCCCAATCGGGAAAAGGACGCTGTCGGTAGCCTCGAGGTTTTGATTGAGAAGTTTCCAAAGGGAGAGTTTGAGTTCCTCGGATCTCGGATCTCGGATCCAGGGGATCCGATTTGTCATAGGATCAAACCAAATCCGAGTAATTCAAATACTAAATTTCAAAATTTGAGCTTAAATGGGCTTGACCTACTGTGGGTCGGGCTAGAGATACGTTGATATTTAACTTGTTGGTTCTCAAATTGGATTTTTTATCTAATTCGGTGCATTAAACAAACGTTGGATCTCAGATCCTTTGAATTTCGGATCAGAAAATACATTAGGGAGTTGGATCAGTTGGGATCTGGGACAGCCAAAATTTGTGAAAAAACCTTCATGAATCCTACCCGTTTTCAACCCTACTCATTTTGCTCTACAATGCAATTTCTTAGCTTATTTATATCACAGCTATTTGCACCAATTGAAAATTCATTGGTGAGGAATTCCAGTTCACCTTGCAACTCACTATTAGCAACCTACGTCACAAGGACACGAAGGTGACACATGTTATTTTTGTGAAAAAATTTATTAAGAGTATATAAGAGGATCACCAACGGGGTGGGGGGTCCACTTGTCTGGTAGGAGCAGGTAGTGCACTTCACCTTGTGTTGGGACTTCGCAGGTTCAAAACCTAATGGTATAGTTATTTGACTGGTAAAGGTCTACCTAACTCCAGCTTGCTTTTCAAAAAAAAAAAAAAGTATATAAGAGAACCACACTATAGCAAAATTGAAGTATCCTTATGACTTAAGTCATAGGGGTGTCAAAAGGTCTGGTTTACCCCATCTGGACTCGGACCAAACTCTATAAGGTCCGCATATGGTGACAAATAAGAAGACCCAATTAAGACCTAGGTTCGGACCCGAAGGTCTGATTAATACATGGACCTGGGCATAGTTTGTGAAATTTTATACCAAACCCGGGCCCAACCCTAGTTCCGATTAAGACCCACAAATTTTCAATGTAAAAATACTAAAAAATATTATTTTACCGAGTCTAGTTCATGTAGTTTTTATCGGGTCTGGGTATAGTTTCTCTTATAGTATACCCAATTAAACTTGGGTCCGAACCCAATACCATACCTCAAAATCTTGTCCAAGTCTGGTTTCACGAAACATCCCTAGTAAGTCCAAACTAATAGGGTAACACATCATTAGCCACTGGATGTGGCACCATATCTAGAGTTGAACATCCGGTCTAGTGCATAACGGGTTCTAAGGATACATGACATTGGGTGCCCAATAAGAGATGTGCTAGGTTTAGGTTGCATGTGCAGCTCCAAACCCAATAATTCTTGAGGCTGGCAACAGGGTCAGGTTTTGGATCTCAAAATACATTGAGAAGTCATATCGGTTCAGATTTGGGGCAACCAAATTTTGCAAATTCCTTTCTTTTTAAATAGGACCCAATTGCAACCTTAGCTGGCATAAAGAAACTATAAGCCTGAGTGGACTCGAGTTAGGATGAAAAAAAATGATTTTAATGGGGTTGGACATAGCCCAACCTAGAATATTTTGACAAAGCATAGTCCCAAGTCGGGTTATTTGCAAGTCAGGATTTAGGCCCATCATGCTTAAATATGCAACTAGTTGGGTTGAGTGGGTGATGAAACCTGGATTCGAAGTTGCAACAAAACTTGTTGTGGGTGTCTTAAATAAATGACCCACTCAGATCTATGACCCGACCCAAAATATTTTGGTGACCATACAATGTGGATTTTCAACGAGAGTTGGTGGTTGTGCAAAGGGACCATTGTTGGCAATTTGTGTAAAACAAATATAGAAAGCGTACTTGTATTCACCATCGAGCGCGTGCAGGGTATTTGGCGTTCTCCTCAGCCAGTCGACGCCCACGATGAGCCCAGGCCTAAAGTCGATGGTGAACAGGACCCTGAACCCACGGTGCTGAATGTAGACAAGGCTGAGGCTAAATGGCAATGTCTCTCATCATACGTTGCCCAACCTCCTCTTTATATAGTGGGGCAGAGAGAGGGGATACAGTGAATGTGGACATCCACATTCACGTAACCTCCTCTATCAATGGCATTAACAGCCCTCCACTACGTAACCCACTACTCCACTATGGTTTTAATGTCATACCGCATCACCCAAAGGGTTGAACTCGATCCACATGTTCAACATTCTTCCACTTGACCCATTGACACTAAAAGTGCACTAAATCGAGGTTTATATTGTTATCTCAATTTAATTCTTCAGGTGAGTGTACATGCTACCCTTTATCACAATGATGAATCAAATGAGTCATGGAGATGAACACTCCTTTATGAAATGTCATATTCTCATGTACTACACTACAATTCACCTTCAGTGCTTAAGCATGTTTGAAATTACTTTTATGAATAGGTTGGTCTATCACCTATTCTATTTGTCCTTTAATATTGTTATTCTGTTATTCTCTCTAACCCATATGAGAGATTCTTTATGAAAAATCAACAATATACAATACCATAAAGAATCAAATTCATATACACAAATATGATCACTTAATGTATTGTCATACATCAAAAAGAATAAAAAAGACCCATCCCCTTTACATGTTGGGAATACAATCTCGGTGCCAACCCTTTAGTAAGGGGATCCAAAGTCATTTTCTTCATCCCAATTGTATCAATACGTACCAGATGATTCTCAGTCTTTTCTTTAACAACAAAAATATACTAACTGCATGTGTCGACACGATGTTGAGCTCTTCTTATTATTTGAAAAGGACACGGCTACTTCATTATCACAAAGATCTTTAATAGTCTCTCAATAGAGTCCATAATACCAAGACCTATACTGAAATTTCTTATCCAAATGGTTTGTGACGAAGTCTCGTATAGGGCAATAAATTCTGCCTCCATGGTATGAGCAACAGTGATTGACTGCTTTTCACTTCTCCATGAGACAACACCGCCTGCTAATAGGAAAATGTATCCAATAGTAAATTTTCTACTGTCAATACACTCACCTAAGTCCGCATCAGAGTATCCAACGACCTCTAGGTGGTCAGCTTTCCTGTAGGTCAACATATAGTCTTTTGTTCCTTGTAAATAGCGCATGACCTTCTTCGCTGCCTTTCAGTGCGCAATGCTTGAATTTGACTGATATCTACTAAGCATCCCCACAACAAATGCTATATCAGGTCGAGTGCAGGTCTGCACGTACTGCAAACTTCTAACTGATGAAGCATATGGAACAACATTCATCTGATCCTTCGCAATATCATCCTGAGGACAGTCCCTTAAACTCAATTTATCATCTTTCACTATATGTGCCGAACCAGGAGAACAATTCTCCATCCCATATCTTTTAAGAACCTTTATGATATAGGATTTCTGAGAGAGACCAATGACACCCTTAGTTCTGTTGCGATGAATCTCGATTTCAAGGACATAAGTGGTCTCACCCATGTCCTTCATATCAAAATGAGAAGAAAGAAAATCTTTTGTTTCATGTAATAGACTCAAATCATTAGTTGCAAGAAGAATATCGTCAACATATAAAACCAAAAATATGAACTTACTTCCACTAGTCTTAATGTAAATACACTGATCAACAATGTTTTCACTGAATACAAAGTTCATAATTACTTGATTGAACTTCTTATACCATTGACAGAAGACCTGTTCAAGTCCATAAATTGACTTATTCAATTTGCAAACTAAGTTATTCGAGTCATCTATACCGAAACCAAAAGGTTGTTGCATGCATACCTCCTCATCCAGATCTCTATCCAGGAAGGCAATTTTCACATCCAATTGATGTAGCTTTAAATCAAAATGAGCTACGAGGGCCATAATTATCCTCAATGATTTCTTATTTGAGACATGAGAAAAAGTCTCATTACAATCAATGCCCTCTATCTGTGTGAAACCTTTTGCAACAAGTGTAGCCTTGTACCTCTCCATATGACCTTTAGAGTCTGTTTTGGTCTTATAAACTCATTTACAACCAATAGGTCTAACTCTATCAGGTCGAGGTACAAGATCCCACACTTGGTTCTTTGCCATAGAGTTAAGCTCAACCACGCCATTAAACTGGTAATAGTATGAACATGTCTAGTTTTATAATTTTTTCTTTTGCACAAAAAGGGGTTTTATGACTTTATGATATTTGTAACTGTCTCTCTTTGGTGATTTAGGTGTATTTAGGGATTAGTGTTTATGAGCATGAGCTTAGGTTATTTGAACTTGGCTCACTTAGAAACATCCATGTTCAAACTTGGCTCAAACTCGGAGCCAAGCTGGAACAACCTTGTCTAGACTTCTCTCAGTTTCGAGCTTGAGCCGAGCTCGACTCAAGTTTATTTTTTTTATCATTCACTTTTCAAGTGGTGAGATTTGATCCCCAACCTCACCGTTAGGCCAGACTGGTCTTTTTTTTACTGTCGTGATGAAGAAAAAAGTGCATGTTCTAAAAAAGACAGACTGGGTTATTGTAAAACATGAAAAGTTTTAATAACGGGAGATTCAATCTAGCTACCTTTCGAGGAGACGTCCAAAACATATTTATTAATTTATACTATTTTTATGAGCTTCATCGAGTTTACTGGCTTGATCAAGCTCGGCTCTTCTATGTAGATAGAGTCTAGACTTGTGTACAAGCTTGACTCATTTACTTTCGTAGACGAGCCTGAGTAGAGCTTAAACAAGCTGGGTTCGAGCTAGCTCGGTTCATTGTGCGCTCCTAATCTCACTTCTATATTTTTATGTATTTGCTAGTGGATTTCTTGCTCTTCTTTAGCTTATGAAAATAGGCCTGACTGTCAAATAATTATCATGTATTCACTTGTTCTTTTCCTTTGTCTTGTGGTTTGCTTGGTTTCGTTATGGTTTGCATAACAAAACTACCCGGTTACAGCTATAGAAACTATAATTATCTAAAAGATAACAAACTTTATCGAAGAAAAACAAGATAAATAAAACAGCGGACGATGCCGCAGATGCACTCGCAATCAAACAGCGGACGTGTGACATACCTTTTTTGTACCACCCCCCTGGAACGGTGGGAACAAAACAGTTTTTAAAAACCCAAAAAAAATGCCTAGTGTGACTTGAATAGGACAACTATCCTGTCTATTCTAGACAAGATGTTTTGTCCTAACCTGGACTGGCAGCCAAACACACCCTAAGTCATCCACAGTTTAGATAGAAAAAAAGATGGAAGCACGTTTTAAATAATGTTTATGCTTTTGATGGGAAAGATTTGAAGAGGTTTGAGTCAAATTCCATGGAGTGGAGAAAATGGGAAAGGAATTCTGAAAAATGGGGCATGACAATGGGAGCAATATGTCATATTTTGATATGAAATAGAGCGCTCACGATTGTGATTCCAAAGAATAGGTTTTAAATCCCGGAAGCAAACATCCCGTTTCTCTTAATTAGGGCACGTTTGAAAGAGAGAAAAACTTTTATAGGAAAACATACTTTTGCTGAGTTTTTGATATGAAAAGTTTTTCAAAAAAAAGTTTTTCGCTTGTTTGTGTAGCATGAGAAAACATAGTGAGAAGATATAGAAAAATGAGAGAGCTAAGGAGGGTGGTGGTGACGGTGAGATGGTGGGTGGTGGGGAGTATAAAAATAAATTTTCTCTTGGTATGAAACATTCCTCCGCCACATCCCATGAAAGAATGTTTTGTATAAAAAAAGTGTACTTTTTAGAAAAATTTCTTTATAAAAAACTCTCTCTCATTTGGAAGGATCAAAAAATCTAAAATGATTTTCCATTTTGTATCACTTTTCTTACATCTTTCTTGCTTTGTTTGGAAGAGATAAAAACTCTTTCATAGGAAAATAAAGTTTTGCCTACTAGAGTTTTTGATGAGTTCTCCAAAAAAGAGTTTTTCACTTGTTTATATAGCATGAGAAAAACAGAATCGAAAAATGTGAAAAATTGAGAGAAGAAAAAGAAGGCGGTGGTGATGGTAAGATGGTAGGTGGTGGGGAGTGTAAAAATAGATTTTCTTTTGGTAGAAAACATTCCTCCAACCCCCCCCCCCCTCATGAAGGAATATTTTCTACGAAAAAGTGTACTTTTAGAAAAACTGTAAAAAGTCTCTTTGGTTTGGAAGGATCGAAAAATCTATATTGATTTTCCATTTTGCATCACTTTTCTTACATCTTTCTCTCCTAAACATGCTTTCAATCATGAGAAAATCCTCAATTTTTTTTTTCTAGAGGAGTGTCTGAGGATAAAGCCTCATCCAACCACTTTTTCATCAGGGTAAATTCTAGTTTTGCACTGTTAAGATCAAATCAACATGTACATATTGTCTTAAAAAGGGTATAGTTCTCTACTGAGTCATGACACACCCAAACCTCTTTGAGTCCATTCATGGAACCCGGCTTACCAATTAGGTTAGCACAACCTGACACAGGAGATCAAGAATTTCTCAGAAAACAACAGGAAACAGGGATAGAAATTCTTCAACTTTTTAATCGATAAAATACTTTTTTGATATTTGAATATATAATATTTTTATTAAAATATTATTAAAGCTATCAAACACTACTAAAAATGCTATACAGTGTCAGGTTGTCATAAAGCTAAATTTCATACCAGGTCAGGTATAACCAGATCAGTGTCGAATGAGATCTGTGATTTTTTAATATAAAAAAGATAAAAAATATTATTTTACTGGGTATGAACCGGGTCTGGTTCAGGTAATCCTTATAAGACTTGGGTATGGTTTTTCTTATAGTGGACTCGCTACGACCCTTTCAGGACCCGGCACCAGTAGCTCAAAACAAATCTGGATTTGGACTCACCTGAGTCCGAACCAGATCCTAACCCGATGACACCCCTACTCCCATCTTTTAAGTAGGGGTAAAATCGTTATTTTACGAAGGACATGGTTGTCATTATCGATCAATCGTGCAAGATCAGTTTGCACATTACATAAGAGAGAGAAAGAGGAGCGTTGTAAGAACCCCAAAAAAAAAGCTTCTCTTTCTCTCTCTAAAAGGCCTCTCATTCTCTCTCTTCTGTAACTCCTGTCGTAATCATCATCACCTTCACGATTTGCACTGTTATCTCCCAACCGAAAAAGAGGGAAAAAAGAAAGAAAGAAATCCAAAACCCCAACTCTTAAATCTCACCTCAAACCAGAGAAAATTGCGCATTCCCCTCCTTCATGCTTGGTTTCTCTCTCTACCTCTGTCTCTTTCTCTCTCTAACACTCCAGACCAAAAACAGGGAGAAAATCGAGTAAGGATCGACGACCATCGATCCCCCACCCCTTTCTCTCTCTCTCTCTCTCTAGCTCCAGAAGAAAAAAGAGGAAGGAGTGAGACCCATCGATTTCCCAACCTCAAAATGAGGTAGAATCTCGAAGAACGCAGGAGTGGTGGGGTTTGATTGGTGTTGGGAGATGGGCTCGTTTCTGGAATCTATCGACGGTGTGGTGGAGGAGATCATGAGAATTCACCGCTCTCTGCCGACGAGGCCGGGCTTGGACGAGGTGGAGGCCGCGATGGCCGTCGTTCGGAACGTGGAGAAGGAGGAGCAGGTGAGGCTGGAAGCCATCTCGAGGCAGAGGAAGGCCCAAGAGGTCCCCGACGAGCTCTTCTTCGTGCTGCAGGAGATGCAGAGGAACCTCGTCTGCTGGCAGAGCAAGCAGCAGAAGAGGGAGGCCCTCGCCCTGATCGATCTCGAGAAGACGCACGTCCTCCTCGACGATTTCGTCCAGCGGGCCTCCAAATGCTTGCCCAATTCCGGAGACCGCGGCGGCTCGACCGCCGCTGCAACGGCTCTCGGCGAGGTCGCAGCCAACTCGGCGGCGGCGACGTCTTCTTCTTTTTCTTCGGTGAAGGCCACTTATCTCTTCTCGGGGAATGCTGCGGTTTCTGGACGGCCGGAGATGGTGTTCGAGACGAAGGACGATAGCTTCGTCAAGAGGGCGAAGAGCTCCCCGTTCGTTGACGGGATCGTCTCCGTGAAAGCTCCGCGACTGCGGGACTCGTCGCTGACGATACAGCCGCCTTCTAGTGAGTCTTCAGTTGGGATCATCAGTTTGTGTTTTTATTTCTCCCTCCTCCTGATGATGATGTGATTTTTTGGGATATTGGTTGGTGGCGTGTTGATATTTTCTTCTTGTCGTTGGTATTCATCAGTAATCCGTACCACTTGCTTTTGATTTGATGATTGAAAATGAAAATGGAATGCTAATTCTGTTCCTTTTTTTTACATTCATTATGTTCCTCATCGATTCGTTGAATGTGAATTTTGATTACCATTTTGTTTCCTTCATCATATTATCGAACTGTATTAGTTTGTTGAAGACTAATAGAATGTGAACAAATCCCTTATCTTTTTTTTTTCTGTTGGTATATGATTTTCAGTTTAAATTTATTGATTAGTTGTGAATGTGGATGGCATTTCCCTCTTGAATTCTATTAGAATTATTTTAATTCAATTAGGAGATCTGGAATGTTAATTTTGATTGCATTTTACTTTATTTTCTTGATTCATGAGAACGTTTTGCTTTACTGAAAGATGTGGAATGTAAAACTTAAGCCCAATCATTTATGTGTTTTCTGAGTTCATGAGGGCTAATATTAAATGTTTGGGGAATGGGATCTGTTTGTAGGTGAAGATGGTGAGAAGATGAGTCTGATAAAACTTGCAAGCCTAATTGAGGTTTCTTCAAAGAAAGGAACCAAGGCGCTTGATCTTCACAGCAAATTACATGACCAGATTGATTGGCTGCCTGATTCCTTAGGGAAACTGTCGACACTCATGACACTTGATTTATCTGAAAATAGGATTGTCGCACTTCCCACTACCATTGGAGGACTATCTTCCTTAACTAAATTGGATCTCCATTCAAATAGGATTGCCAGTCTACCGGAATGCATAGGTGATCTATTTAGCTTAGTTGACTTGGATTTACATGCCAACCAGTTAGCTACATTACCACCTACGATCGGAAAGTTATCATTCTTGGTGAACCTCGATGTTAGCTCGAACCAGTTGTCATTTTTACCTGATACCATAGGAAATCTTTTTAGATTAAAGAGATTGAGCGTTGAAACAAATGAGATTGACGAATTACCATTTACTATTGGCCAATGTGCTTCCCTTGTTGAGTTTCGAGCGGACTTCAATCAACTCAAAGCCCTACCAGAAGCTGTTGGGAAGCTCGAGTCTTTGGAGATCCTAACTTTCCACTATAACAAGATTAAAGGATTACCAACTACTATGGCATCACTTGCAAAACTGAAGGAACTTGATGTCAGCTTCAATGAACTTGAGTCGGTGCCAGAGAGCTTGTGCCTGTCAACCAGCATTGTGAAACTGAATCTTGGGAACAACTTTGCTGATCTACAGTATTTGCCAAGATCAATTGGCAACCTTGAGATGCTAGAAGTATTGGATATCGGCAATAACCAAATAAGAGTTCTCCCTGACTCATTCTCGATGTTATCCAACCTAAGAATACTTAACACTGACGGAACACCATTAGAGGTACCACCTAGAGATGTAGCTGACAAAGGCGCTCAGGTAGTTGAGGCATTCCTTTTGTTTTATCTTTTCTTTTTCTATTTTGGTAATTTCTGTTTCCAATTGAAATGAGAGTTCCTCATATATTGTTACTTATTCCTTTACTAATGCTAATAATCTGTGTTTTTCTTCAGGCTGTTGTGCAATACATGGCTGAAGTTGTTGCTAAAAAGGATGTTAAATCACAGCCTATTAAGCAGAAGAGGACTTGGGTTCAATTTTGCTTTTTCTCTAGGCCTAACAAGAGGAAGCATGATAGTGTGGACTATGTCAAAGCTTAAAATTTGAACTTTTAAAACTTCACTGATTCGGTAAGCTGAGTTTTTTGACAGATATCATTTAGATGTTTTCTAAATGTTGATCTTTAACTTATTTGCTGAAATTTTTATTCTCAGTTGTCTAACATTTTACAGATGAACCGTTGACCATTCTATAAATGCATGGACAAAATAGAGCTAATGTCAAGAGAAGAAAGTGCTGTGTCTAAGTACATGCTAGATTTTTTGCTGGCCAATTCATGTTAGTAAATTCTATTCTGTTTTTTGGTTCTTTTAATCTGATTACCTTATTGCTTTTGTTCTTGTACTTGGACGAGATGTATCATTGAATTTGAGAGAGAAGTTTTGTACTTTGCAGTCATCTCCAGTAAATAAGATGCAGGGTTGATGTTGTTTCACCTCTTACCTTTATTCTTCTTGTTTGTTGTATCATGAGTTTTGTTACTCTTCTTCCTTATATGATTATATCAGAGCGTAGTTCTCGCAAGTTAGCAAAGACATCAAAACCTTGTGATGGCAATTAGTCAAGATTTGAGAAAAGTGGGAACCATATCTCTGCACGTTGACAAACTTTTTCTGACATCATGTAATCCTTTGGCACAAGAGGAGTTTCGCCTTGCAGTGACAACAAGCCATCTTACCAATTTGTAATGATTCTTTTTCAATTCTTTATTCTTTTCATGTCAAAATGAATATCGTTGTCAAGTACGAGAATTACTGCAGTTGCATTCATTAAATATGATCAATGGTTGCTGTGTATATTTTCCATCAAATACTCGCATGCATGCATGCATAAATGTGTTATGAGGCTTATGCTAATTATTAATCTTTCTTAATTTGAATAATTTGGACTAGTTCATCATTTATTTGTTAATAGGCATGGTTATGAATCTAATCTTATTTTTTTTTAAATCCTTAATAGACTACATTTTAGCATGTTGAGCTGGCCAGATTGTAAGGTATCCAGGTAAGATAGAAATCCTTTATCGTGAAGGATGATATATACTTTTTTAATCCTTAATGGACTATATTTTGGTATGTTGAGCTTGCAAGATTGTGAGGGGATAGGAATGGGATACCACCTCGGTGGTATCTTGGTACCTTCTAATTAGGGATTATGGCATATCTCCAAAACATCTGTCTCATCTATAATTTAGACGTTCTTTAAAGGCGGATAAAACTTTTGTTGAGCTAGTATTTATTGATAATGTAATGCAATAATCTTTTAGCGAATATTTGCATTTGATGCAAGGTTTTGCTTTAGCTTGCCTGTATTTGCATTATGGTGCTTAAAGTGAAATATCTATCATTTTGACAGTTCTTGCAAACATTAACAATATTTTATATTGAAAAATCAGCTTTTGGGTTCAGTTTATCACTATCAGTATGTTTTGTTTCCAAGGCCTTATTCAGAGAGAATAGCAGATGCATTTGATTGAAAGATCTGTACCTATGTGTTTTGGTGGCAATTGTGAATGCTATTGATAGCAAGTATCTTTGACAGAAGATTTGCTTCCATGAAATTCTTTTATGGAAATGCAATGTTACTATTTCACTTTTAAAAATGTACCACTTTGGGTAACAATTTTACATATTGTATGGACATGACTTGGCGTGGCTCCCTGGAAAGTTGTACACTTTTTTTTGGCTGCTGCATCTTTGATATGACCTATTATTATTAATGGAGAAAATATTCATCGAGCTACCATCATTTTTGTCCTTAGTTGTCAAAAGCTCTAGCTGGAGCCTAGGCAGAAGACACCTAAAAGGACTAGTCGGAGCCTAGGTGGGACTAGTCGGCCTAGGCAGGACAAAAAAACAAAACATCAAGAAAAACAAAAATATTACAATAAATAGTTAAATTTAGTAACAAACATATGATTGTAACTGTGGATGAAGTGTGTAATTTAGTATAACATGTTGCAACATTTGTGAAGTTGCATAATGCTGAACATAAAACACACACATATATATATATATATATATATATATATATATATATATATATATATATATATATATTATAGGGATAGAGAGAGAGACTGAGGATTATCCTACCCCCTGTTTCGTTAGGTCACCATTCCAACCCTAAGCAAATCATAGTTTTAGATGTTTTGTGCTTGATCTGAACCATTAGGTGTGTTTGTCATTGTTTACTGAATAGAGATTATGTAATTGATTAAGCATCATTATGCTAAGATGTGTATTTTAAAGAGGTAAAAATTGGTTGATATCGTACTAAAATTTCATGATAAAATGCTCACATTTTTAAATCAAATCAATTTGAAACAACTTATTTCTTAATAAATAAGTATTGATAAACACATCTAACGGTTCAAACTGAGCATAAAACACCTAAAACTTTGATATTTGGAAGGTCTTAACTGTGACCTAAAGAAAAGGGGACACAAGATGATCCCCATTCTCATATTTGTATATATAAAACTAAAAAACATATTTTATATATGTGTGTGTGCACGCATGCGTGTGTCAAAAACACAGACATACATGCAAACAATAAAGATAAAAAAGAAGCAAAAAATGAAAAAAAAGGAGAAACAGAAAAAAAAGAGTGGTGGGATGAGAGGAGGAAGAAGAAAAAAATAAGAAAAAAATAAGAAAATAAAAAGAAAAGGAAAGAAGAAAAGAAGAAGAAGAAGAAGAAGTTGGAGGGGGTAAAAGGAGGAGGAAGAAGAAAAAAGAAAAAAGAAAAAAATAAGAAGGTAAAAAGAAAATGCAAAAAAAGATGAAAAGGGGAGAACAAAAAATAAAAGCTTTTGGGGGTGGGAGGAAGATTTAAAAGAAAAAGAAAGAGAAAGGAAGGAGACAAAAAAGACCCCACCATGTCCTTGTCTAGGCGAAAAAATAGGGCTCTACCTACTAGAACCAAAAGCCTAGGCGGCAGACCTACGACTAGCCTGTTAGAGAATGGTATTCTACCATACAATCACAGGGAGAGAAGCAAAGAGGAGAGAGAGAGTCGGCTGTGGCTGCACAAAACCCAAATTAGGGTCTACAATTGCTTCTCATTAACTATATAGAGATACAATAATTAGGGTACAAAAATACCCATTACATAATGTGTGAAAATTACAACACATGCCATTAATGAGCATGTGTGAAAATAAAACGAATTGGGTCTGGATCTTGAGATCCAGGCCCAGTCGTGACATCTTTTCACCCTCCCTCAAGTTGTACATGGTTTTGAACCATGAACAACTTGCCTTTTAACATCCAAAATCTGTCCTTGATAAGTCATTTTGTAAACAAGTTAGCAACTTGATCATCAGTCCGAATGTATTCTGGTTCAATTTCCTTCTCTTCGACCTTCTGTCTTACAAAATGTTGATCAATTTCAATATGCTTGGAACGACTGTGGTAGATAAGATTGAATGACATGTTGATAGCACTTTGATTGTCACACAAGAGAATGCTTTTAGAAATCGATTCTCCTACTTCTGCCAATAGGTGTCTGATCCATGTTACTTCCGCTGTAGCAGCTGCCATTGATCTATATTCAGCTTCTGTGCTTGACCTGGCTATGACTTTTTGTTTTCTACTGCTCTAGGAGACAAGATTTAGGCCAATGAAAACACAGTATCCGTAGATTGATCTACGCTCATCTTGATCTCCTCCCCAATCTGCATCCGTGTAAGTAAGAAGTTCATGCATACGATGACCATGCATACTTTTTTTGTATAGAAGACCATCTCTAATAGTTTTCTTCAAATATCGAAGAATGCGTTTAACAACTTCCATATGTCCAATATGCGGTTCATGCATAAACTGAGATACTTGATTGACAGAATAGACAATGTCAGGCCGAGTGAAGGTAAAATACTGAAGCATTCCTACTACCCTGCGATATCCTGTAGGATCCTCTTACAAATCTCTATCTTGGGAACTGAGTTTCTGATGCAGTACACTGGGTGTGCTTAGAGGCTTGCAATCTGTCATACCTGCCTTACTAAGAACATCAATAGTATACTTATGTTGAGTAAGTGTCATGCCTTCAGGAGTCCTGTCAACTTCTACTCCAAGAAAATATCGCAGTTTACCAACATCCTTTATCTTGAATCTATGGTTCAAAAGTTTTTTGACGTGTTCAATATGTTCATTAGAGTTACCTGTAATGATAATGTCATCAACATATATCAATAACAGGGTAAGTATATCTTTGCATTTGAATATGAAAAGAGGATGGTTAAGATGAGACCGACTAAGGCCATATTTTTCTACTTTAAGAGAGAAACTGTCAAACCAAGATCGAGATGCCTGCTTCAGACCATATATAGTTCCCTTTAACATTCAGACGTATTCTTTGGAGTTCCCTTCGGCATACCCAGTGGGTTGCTCCATGTATACTTCCTCCTTCAGAGTTTCATGTATAAATGCATTTTTTACTTCCAGATGACTTAGAGTCTACAGGTGCTCAACAACAAATGATAATATGATTCAGATAGTGCCCATTTTCACAACGGGACTGAAGGTCTCATCATAGTCTTGTCGTGGCTTCTTTATAAAGCCTTTGGCAACCAGTCTAGCCTTGTATCACTCAGTAGTACCATCTGACTTATACTTGATCTTATACAACCACTTTGACCCAACCACATTTCGATTGTGTGGTCTGGGAACAATATCTCAAGTGCCACATTCATGAAGAGCCTCCATTTCTTCCTTCATAGCTTCAATCCATCTCTTAGAATTTATTGCTTAATAAAATGTTGTGGGTTGATCTTCCTTGCCCAAAGAGGTTAAGAAGAGTTGAAAATCCATCGTGAAGTTCTCATAACTAACCCACCTATCAATAAGATGTCGAGTCCGGGTAGACCTCCTGTGAGCAAGTGATTGAATGAAAACAAAAGAAGAATTCTGATTAGAGCTGGGGAGTATCTCCTTCTCTCGTCGAGAGTAAACAATGCCTTTATACCTGTCGGGGGCCAATAGTGGTTCAAAAATCACACTCTCCTGAATCCTTTGTGTAGCAGTAGACACGTTTCCCTCGTCTCTTTGATTACATTTTGAAGAACAAACATCATTAATACTAGAAAAAAGATCTGAATTCAACCAAGGGTGGTAAACTTCAATCTCAGGAGTGCTAGCATTATGACCAAAATTTGAGTCATCAAACACAACATTTCTAGATATTTTGATGCGCTTGCTCACGGGATCATAGCATTTGTATCCTTTATAATCATCAGCGTATCCCACAAATATGCACTTTAAGGCTTTATCCTGAAACTTGTGCCGCATTGAACTATCAACATGAACATAACATATACACTCGAATACACGCAAATTATGATAATTTGGATTCACTCAATGCAAAGAGTAATAGGGTGATTTGTTTTCCAAGATGTTCATGGGCAATCGATTTATGACATAAACTGCTGTATGAAAAGCCTCTGCCCAGAAGGTAACTGAAAGATTACTATCATGCATCATGCTCATTGCACTCTCAATAATATGGCGATGCTTCCGTTCAGCAATCCCATTTTGTTGAGGTGTATGAGGGCAAGACACCTGCCTACTTATCCCATTAGGAAACTAATAAAGTCATTTGAAGAGAATTCACCCCCTTCATCACTTTGAAAACAAATAATATTCTCAGAGAATTGTTTTTTAACAAAGGAGTGAAAGTTCTGAAATAACTTGAAGGTTTCAGATTTACTTTTCATAAAGAAGATCCATGTATATCAAGAATAGCCATCAACAAAGATGGGATAATATCTAGTGCCAGACATTGAAGGAACTGGAGCCAGACCCTAAACACCATAACATATAATTTCAAATGGTCTTAAAGCTCTTTTATTAATGGAATGAAATGGAAGAACATGACTCTTGCATTGAAGACAATTAAAACATTTTTTTATTGTCGACACTTAAATTCAGACTTGACTTTGGGAATAAGAATACTTGAAACAAGCTTATCAATAAAATGACTACTACAATGACCCAAAGGACCATGCCAAAGATTTGGCTTAATATATTCAGAAAGATTAAAAACACTCTCAGGAGGAACTGAAGGCGATGATGTGAGCTTCAAGATGAAATCAACAGGTTGAACACGAGAGAAATGATTCTCTTGGAACACGTACATATTCCCTTGTCGTTTTCCTTCAGCGAACATTTCCCTCGTGTGAAGGTCCTTGACATGAACAAAAAAAGGAGTAAACTCAACTGAAGCATTAATGCCATCTACAAGCTTATCAAGAAAAATAATATTTTTCTTGATATTAGGAGCATGAATGACATTTGAAAGTGCAAAAGAAGAGTTGGACATAGGAATTACAGAATTTTCAATGTGCGAAATATGGTGGTGAGACCCATCTCCAGTGACTATATTATATCTACCAACATAAGGAACAAGATTGAGGAGCTTACCAGCATCACCAGTGACATGAGTGGTTGTACCAGAATCAATATACCAAGTGCCTTGGTCATTCTGTTTGATATTCAATTCAGCCAAGTCAGATACTAACTCTTTGACTTCTCCACTATTTTCAGTGTATCTGTGCCCTTTCTTGTCTCCAATTGCTTTCTTCTATTTTGCAGGTTAAACCAGCAATTTACCTTGATGTGCCCCCTTTTGTTGCAGAGAAAGCAAGTAGGTATTGTCCTTTGCCTTTGCAGATTAGGAGGCATACTAAGAGTAGGTAATATTTCACGAGCTTCTTGTCCATTTCTCTCTTGACCTCTTCTTTCCCGTGGTTCATACTTGCCACGTCCTCGACCATAGGTAACTCTTGTGGCAAGAACGTTGTGTGCTCCAATAGGGGTGTCTTTACCTTCAGAGAATCCCTTCAAAGTCATCTCCTACTGTAAGAGCTTAGCATGAAGATCTTCAAATGTAGGTAAGTCTGGCAAACACAATAAGGAAGTAACCATCATATGATAATCGGGTCCCAGCCCGCTCAAAGTTTCCTACACCATATCTTTGTCACTGACCGCGTAACCCACGATGGCCAACTGATCCGTGATAGTCTTCATTTTGTTTAAGTACTCCATGATAGTCATGGAGTCCTTTCTCAACATTTGAAACTCTTTCTTTAAAAATAAAACTCTAGCCTGAGAAACTTGAGAATACGTCTGAATAAGACGATGCCATAACTGCATACCTGAGCAATCATCTGGGATTGCCACAACCACCTCCTGAGACAGAGTGAAAGTGATGTAGGCAACCAACGCTTGGTTTCACTTCATCCAGGATATATACTCTGGATTTCTGATAAAGGTAATTGAAGTGTCACCCTCCCCATTTTTTTCCTCTTGTGATGTGAACTCTGGAGGAACAGGAACAAAGCCATCCAGATGCCCAGAAAGATCTTGACTTCTTATGAAGGGGATGATTTGTCTCTTCCAGGTAAGAAAATTGGAATTGTTTAGTTTCTCCGACACAAGCTAACTGAGAAAGTTGGAAGAAAGGCTAGATTGAGAAGAAGAAAATGACTCTATAGTCAATGGGAAACAAAAAACTAGGAAGATTAAGAGGTCGAAAAGAAAATTCACTTGAGAGCAAAAAAAATAAAAATTTAGAACAGAGATTTGAATTTCAGAGAAGTCGGTTTTTTTTTTAAGCAGACCCGAGGCAGAAAATAGACTGTGCAACAAATAAAACATTGTTCTGGAGGAAAATCAGAATCCAATCAGTTAGAAGCACATTACTATGAGAATAACGTGTATTCCTTTTTAAATGAGAAAATCCAAAGCAGAGAGAGAAAGAATTCAAAGGAATGTGTTCTGACGTCAATCAATCAAGGACAAAACCAAGACCGTATCCAGATTAGAATCTGTTCTAACGTCAAACAGAAGAAACAAGTTTGACGTGATTTCAATCTTTGAAATCACGCAAATATGAAATCTGATATTGCGTGATCGTGTAAGGTTAATTTTTGGATGAAATCATGTGCAGCAATATGAAAGAAAGAACGACAAGGGAAGAAACAACCAAGAGAAGAGAAGAATGGGTGATTAATGAGCAAAAACACTATAAAAGGGGAAGAAATGAGATGAACTGGTAGGAAAATACCTTAGAAAAGAACAAGGAGACTTGGCTGGATGCTCATAAGATGACCGTGATCTTCAAGGGTGGATCTAGTGCTCTGATACCATGTTAGAGAATGGTATTCTATCATACGATCACAAGGAGAGAAGCAGAGAGGAGAGAGAGTCGGCTGTGGCTGCACAAAACCCAAATTAGGGTCTACGATTGCTTCTCATTAACTATATAGAGCTACAATAATTAGGGTACAAAAATACCCATTACATAATGTGTGAAAATTACAACACATGCCATTAATGAGCATGTGTGAAAATAAAACGAATTGGGTTTGGATCTTGAGATCCAGGCCTAGTCGTGGCATCTTTTCATAGCCTGCCTACGCACTGCTTTTGACAAAGTTTTTTGTCATGTTACGAACTAAACATTTGAACTTTTGTAAATTTTTCTTATTCTCCACATATGATTCTTTAACAAAATCTGCATGTTCGAAATCATGTTACCAGCTAAGTCACACGGACTATTCTAACAGGGCACCATACCGAGGTCCATTTCTATCCAAAAGTAGATTTAGTTAACCCTAATCAAGTTCATTTTTATCTATTTATCTATCTATCTATCTCTCTCTCTCTCTCTCTCTCTCTCTCTATATATATATATATATATATATATATATATATATATATATATATATATATATATATATATATACTCCCCACACCCAAGTTTTTTTAAAGCGCCGCACCCGCACCTATGTGACATAGGTTACGAGGTAGTGGATTGTGTGTCACGGACCCAGATTGTCAGTCATGTGGCCTAGACACAAAAATGAGCAATTCTATCGCACATAAAGTGACAAGCTTTAATTTATGATTGTTGATATTAATTTTGAGGCAGTTGGAGTCCATCTTAACTCATGCACATTTGCTCAAATCAATGTTGACCAGTTATTTTAGGACGATTATTTCAAAACTCTTAGAATTTCTCACTCTAATGTCTTTCTTATTGGACTCATTTGTGGGGTGTGTAGTAGTCTATGTCACATGGGTGCGGGTGCGACACAGGTGTGGCGCAATTTCAAAAATTTTGGACACGAGGACTCAGCTATATATATATAATTTTTTTAAATATATATATATATATATATATAAATAATTATATATATAATAAATTAATAATAAAATTGTAAAATTTAAAGCAAAAATTAACAATTTTTTAAAAATGGATGAATATAGACTCGGTCAACGTTGATCGAGTCCAAAACGTGGATGGACTCGGCCCCGATGCGTTGACCGAGTCTGACTCTTCGTTGACCGTGTCCGCCCCGTGTCCGAAGCCACACCCATGTCCGCACCTGTGTCGGGGCGTGTCGACGCGGGTGCGTCGACCTTCAACCAGAGTCCGTGTGACTTAGGTAGTAGTGTACTGTTGAGTGATTGCATTTGACTTGTTATCTCATTTCCAGGTCTAGTTCAGCGTTGTCATTCTCATCTTTTTGAAACCATTAATGCTGTGTTTTATATTCTTGACATATTGCTTTAATATAGGCTTACAATTTCTATGTTTTAGATATCCAGCTGTCAATATGCTTCTTCTAAGCTGAATCCTATCTCTAAGAGTTGAGTCTTGGAAGCTTTATTGTATTTTCCATTTCAACTGGACATTCAACCTAAGCATCCTTCAGTTATTTTCGTTCTTTATTATTGGAGTTTGCCAAGACTACAAGCGATCCACTGGGCATTACCAGAAGTTTTGACAAATAAGAGCATTAAGGATTGCTAAATAGAAATTCTGAACACTGCCTGGAGACCGCATAAGGAATTATTTAACTTGGCCTTTTCCTCTTCTCTTATGCAAAAAATTCTAGAATATGGTCCCATATATACCATTCTTTTAACCTAGTGTTAGAAGGATCATCCTTACACTCATCTTGCATGGTTTAGATAATTGTGTACCATCAAGGTAGTGATAATTTGATCTAAGTTAAAATATTCAATGAAGTTGAGATGGTCCTAGTGGTTAAAAATTAGCTACTGGCAGACATGTATGATATAAAATTCTCAACCTGCTGGAAATAAGTGTTGGCTGCCACTCAAATCCTTGAGATGTTCATGTGTCCAAATATATATTTGCATTTGATTTGTCTTTCAGTCACTGTCCGAGACTATCAATTTCTCCTTCATTTCTTCATCAGGATGAACCTCATAGTTTTTAATGTTTGCATACTTTTGTATTTGTCAGATTAACTGCATGCTAGAAACCAGGATATTGGTGTCATCATGCATATCAATGGGGTTGCATCTTGCAGCTAGAAACATGGATGAGCATTCGGATGGTGAGAGGGTCCAAGTAATGTTGCAAGTATGGTACGATACATATCGTAACTATGGCCTAACTCGATATGATACACACTCGTATCGCGATAGAGTGTATATTGTATCTGTATTAGTTGTATTATACGATACAACCCTATATTGTACTGTATCATAAGATACAGGGTGTATCATACGATATGTGTTTGATGCACTTTAAAATGGCTGAAACTCTACTTTTTTAATTTTGGGTTTTAAAGATCTCCCTAAGATCGATTCTCTCATTTGTGTAGAGGCCTTTAGAGGAGAATCCACACATCATGAGAGACGTGAGAGCGATTTGGGGGTCGATTTGTGCATAAGGGAGAGGGCTTTTGCAGATTTTTCACGTAAGATTGCATTTCCATCATTGGTAACAAATCCATATTATTTGCTTCCCATTGAATTTTTTGGGGGGAAGATGACATTAAATGATCCGACATGACAATGAAACACTCAAGCAATGAGTGAAAAACAATTAAAAGTCGAGTGCAACTATTGCCATCATATTGTTTTGGGTGGTATCTCTCAGTTGAAGCATCATTTAGCCAGGACACATCACAATGTTGCCCCTGTATGTCAAGAGATTTGCTGGATGTCGTGAAATAACAATGCCAACAATTACTTACTGGCCTGAGAGAAAAAAACAAGTAAAAAAGATGAGTGAGGCTGAAATGGGGTATGTGCAACTCTGAGAGGATGTGTACGATGAAAATGCGCTCTCTACTTCTGATCCTACAACTCCTACCCTAATATTAGGAGAAGAAAAAAAGATAATGATGATGATTTAGGTTATATTTTAAAAAAATTTGGTTATTTAATACTTAAGTGTTCATAAACTAGATTATTTTATTTTTTTATGTAATAAGAAAGTATGAGTCTTGTGACGTGTTCTTAATTGCAAGATATTTAATATTTTGCATTGTTCTTGTGAGATATGCACACAATATTATCTATATTAGTTGATGTTTGATAATGTCTTATGCAACTCATAGAGTTATAATGCTTCATATGTGATTTTATAGTTGTATTTTGTGCAATTCATCGTTGTTTCTTGTGCTATATTTTTTTAGATTTTTTGCTATTTTTTCTGATTTTTTTAGTTTTTTGAAAATCATTAAAAAACTATTAAAATTTTATTAAAAAATATTAAAAAATATTAAAAAATATTAAAAAATATTAAAAAATATTAAAAAATATTAAAAAATATTAAAAAATTACGTATCTAACTTTGGGCCCGACCAATATGGGTAACGATACACTACTTACAACCTAGGGTCCAAGGCTTACACCATTTTATGTTAAAAATGGTGGACTGTACACACTCTAGGAAGGTGTCATAACATGTAAAGCTTGAATAAAGGGTCTCGAGCATCTCACAACCAGGTGAGAGGTGTTGCAGATTAAATCATTAGGGTCCCGAGCATCTCACAGCTAGAATCACTAGCCCTATAAGGAACTATGTGTCTTGAAAAAAGTTCAGATCTAGTACTTTGGAGTTTGCGCACTTCTGCCAATATGCTTCAAACCTCCAGATACAAGTCTTAGTTCTGCTTGAAATAAGATTTCCAGCCTAAATTGATGTGTCCAGCTCAACTATCCTTAGAACTTGAGTTTGACTGCTTTGAAACTGGGTTGTGTAAAATTTTTGTACCCTTTGGAATCCAAAATGAGTCAACCCTTCTGTTTGTAGACCTCATAGGAGAACAATGGGCCAACTGCGTCAAACATATAGCTGTTTACATACAAACTCTATGTGAATCCTTTTCAAGGTCTGCCATATCTTGTTTGAGCAAAAGAACCAGTTCAGCTTACTGGGCCCTTTTATTTTTCTTGGATTTGCTGAGTTGGGGGTTGATTTACATGTTTTTCTTTGATTCTTATGTGATGTATAGATCCTTCACTTAGGATTTCAGTTTGATAAAACACATAATTTAATGTAGTAGTTTGTGAATAAGTGTTCTAAATTGGGAAGAGGAGGGTACACACACACACACACACACACACACACACACAGAGAGAGAGAGAGAGAGAGAGAGAGAGAGAGAGAGAGAGAGAGAGAGAGAGAGATCCTGTATGCTTGGGTTGATTTGTGTGTTATTTGGAAAAATGAATTTCTACTACCAACAGTAAAAGCAAGACAATGGAACATGAGTGGCAATGATGGCTGTTGTTAGGTTTCTGTTCATATATTGGTTATCACCTGTAGGTCTGTTCATCACAGTGGTATGCAGCCAACTGTTTTGCTTTCATTTATTCTTTTGTCTTCTCCAAACTAGAGTCCTTATTTCTTCCTTTTTGGCTTATGTTTCATTCCATCGTCCCACCTAAAATGCAACTTATCAATGATGTTGTGGGAGATCCACCAAGGTCTGTAGACTTTTGGAGATCATGGCAATCCATTCTATCTCACAAGTTTGAGTCCAAACAGGATCTAGAGACTTTTGATCTCTAAGGTGGATAGGTTGTATTTAGATGCTCAAGAATGCTGGAACTTATTATTATGCGGAAACGTGAAATCAGATCTAAAACGGATGCTTGTGACATGCAAAATATCTAAAAAATCAAAGCACAAAATGAAATTAAGATTTATGTGGTAGTATGCTTCTTCTCTTTCATCTTCAAGCTCTGTCTGTCTGTGTCTCTTAATAGGATCTGACTATCAGTGGATGCTCTTTTTTATCTCACAAAACCCTATTGGGTCAAGCATCTTTCTTTTATTTATATTCCTCATATGGATCTACAGATGTTCTTAATTAAATGTGGTTTGGACTATAGAACAGTCAGTTGCTATCTACATTCTTGCATAAATTCTAGCACAAGCTACTTGATCTTTTATCAGTATCCAAAATGATACACATGATGGCAATATCTATAACCGGTCACTAGATAAAGCCCAAATCATGCCAAAGCTTGTGCACCCACAAAAATTTCAGGCATTTGTTGCAGCCATCTCTGTTTATCATCCCAAAAACATAAGAAAAAAGAGAAATAGCCCTATAGGATCATCCAAACAAACAAATATCACCTACTTGTCCAGCATTTGCTCAAGAAATTCTTGGTTTCCTGAAGTATGATTTGTGGGCATGGCTCTAAAATCATGGCAAAAGAAACGAGTCCTCCAATCCAATAAGAGAGACGTTCCTTCAAAGAGACCATCATAGAAATTGAGAAAAAGGCCTAAACAAGAAACCACAAGATAAATAAAATTCCTAAAAGGGGCGCGATCTCACCCTAATGACCAAGAAGGTTAGAGAAACAAAGTATTCAAGTCAGATTGCACCTTTTCAGAGAGAGAGAGAGAGAGAGAGAGAGAGAGAGAGAGAGAGCACCGTTGGAGAAGATGAGCTTGTTCAATTGCTGGAGATTTGCATGCTGGGGCTGGGGGTTATGTTGGTCATTTCATTGACCACTTAATCATGGTCAACATTTGACCATGGTTCATTTAACTTCACGTTGACAGGGCGATGATTTGTCCAAACAGCGAAAAAGGGTGGGGTGATTTCGGCAATATAGTTAAGGCAGGGATGATTTTGAGAATAGCCTATAAGATAGGGATGATTTTGGAAAAAACCCATATGGATATGATACCCATCTACCAAATTGTTCTTGTATCTTTGAAATAGGTTATTTTCATAGATTGAAATATCCTTAACCAGTTCTTAACTAATATTTAATAAGTGAAGGCATTAATTTAAATAATCTCTAATTTGACTTGATCACTTTATAAAGGTTCGACGCTATCTGTAACCAAGTTTGAGTTAAGCGCTACCTGAGTTACTCTAGCGGGAACTTTAATGTCATTCATACTCACTTGCTGTTGATCACCATTAATTCTACTATTTTTTTATGTTTTATTTATTCTAACCACTTGTTTGGATAACTTAATAGATTTTTCCTTGCCATTTATGCTTATTTTAAAGTGCAAGTTTTCGTATTTGGATATTCTAACCATCTATCTATGGCCACCATCATCACCCCTACTCATTAATGTTTTCTTCTTCTTTATTATATAATTTAAATAGTGATAATCCAAACCAAGGTTACTGAAAACACTATAAGAGATTGGGAAGCACGTTTCTTGGGAAACCATTTTGGAAATGAAAAACACTGTTTCCAAAACATTTAGGAAATGTCAAAAAATTCATGGGAAATGTGTTTCCCGCATTAGAGAAAATTGTTTTCCATGTGTTTTCCAAGCATTTCATATTTTTTATTTTTTGTTTCATTAATTTATTATATTATTTTTTCTTAAATGTTTCACAGTTGTTTTCCAATTTGTTTCCCATTTCGCATGTGCCTGAAAAACCTCGTTTCCATTTCGTTTTCATTTTCCTTTCTGGCAACCTCGGTTCATCCACTCCACTGTTGTTAGCCTTTGGTTAAGTATAAAAATAACATCTTTGCCTGGAATGAGTTTTTTTTTTAAAGGCAAGCTGGGGTTAGTCAGACCCCTACCAGATATCTCCTAAGCCCCATGTCGGGGCGGGATTCGAACCTGGGCCTTCAGCTTGGCACAGGACCCCGCTTACCACATGGGATACCACCTCGGTGGTGCCCCCAATGAGTTATACCAACATTGGGTATCCAATAATTTTCTCTTTAGACATATAGAAGCCTAAAGTGGAAATGTATCTTTATGGCAGAGAGAGAATCCCATGTTTTGAATAGCTAAAGATTAGATGCTCAGCTGTTTTCAATTATTGAATGCATCAGAGCTCTCTTTTTCTTGAGTGACCTGTTCCTTACATTAACACACCAACCTTCTAGACAAAATCGGTAGCTCATTCTTTTGGTGTGGTTGAGGACTTGGTCTAACATGCAAATTACATAGATCTTCCCCCCCATCTCCCATGGCATCACTATCTAAATAACTTGCATGTGGTTCTTGCTTACTATTAACAAGGTGCATGTGACATGGCTCAGCCTACGATGCTGTCCATGTGATAACATCACTTTCTATATGTATATAATCAGGTTACATGCATGCATATGTAGCATCTATGTTCAAACCAATGTTGTCAAGATCGTATCATCGTTTGGCCAACGATTCAGGTGAATCAGCAGCTGCCACCGATTCTCAAGTGAATTGTTCTGAATCGGCTAAAAAATAATTACAAAATATTCTGTATCAATCAGAATGTGACACATGTTAAAACCATAAAAATAATCAATTTTAAGCATTTTTTACATTTATTAAAAAATAGCTGATTCAGGTTAGTATCATATCAATTTTCTATCGATACTATAAGAAGTGAAGCGGCCGGGCCGATTCAGACGGATTCACACCTATACTGACAACATTGTTCAAACCCTAGCCTATTTGTACACTCGCAACTCACGTGTGCTACCACAAAAGCACCCGAGTCTCAAACAGCCTAAAACAAGAAACTTTGTGGATCAGAATATATGGTAGAAGCACGATCTAAACTCATGACAAGGACTCTTTTCACATCTTAAGGCAACTCATGCAATCAAAGAGAGCCTTCAAACATGAAGCATGAATTACCTAGAATTACTACGGGAAAAATATATAAAAGATCATTAGGCCATGCGGGTTCTCCGTAATAATTATGTCCTATCCCCTTAGCCAATTTAGCTCTTAATACATGATCATTCAAGTCGGGTTTCTTTGTTATTGGGATAGGTGAATTCTTATGGATCCATCCCCCGAAAGAACCGGACATGATGATTTTTCATCATCCAGCATTCCAAGCGAACACTTCTTCTTGATCCTTGAACATCAGTAGGCCCACCATCGTAAGGAAAGCGCAAAGCAAATACACAATCAAGTACCACCTACTCACCCAAATTAATCAATCAACAGTTTTTTCTTTTTTCTTTTTTATATTTATAAGGAGAAACTGCCCTAAGGAACAAAGACCTAGCCGCGCTGAATCTGCCTACTGTACTTAATGATTATATATCACGCTATCATCTCAAGACAAAACACCAATTTATTTTTTCCATACAAGGAGCATGTTGCAATGCATGTTGAAATTATGGATGACCACCTGAGTGGTCAAACTTTTCATATTACTACCCGATCTATTCAAAAATTGCTGGGACCGGCAATGTTCATCCCAGGGTTACCGAAAACACTATAGGAGAATGGGAAACACATTTCCTGAGAAACAGTTTCAAAAACAAGAAACACAGTGTTTTCAAAACGCGAAAAACTATTCAAGTTTAAGACTTGAAAACTTATGAAAACTTGCAAATAAAAAAAAACATGTTGGATGTATTTATTTATTTACTGTATTTAAACTTTTGATTTATACTCATACATTGTTCATACTTTAAGTTTAGTAATAGGGTACCTTTGGATCATGTTTTTCTGATGTATCAGATTTTACTTGGATTGAAAAATCAACCTCCTACATCATACCAATTCCTACTATTTTGACCATGCTAAACATATCAATGAGGTCAGATTTGGTCAAAACAACCTCTCCGTACTAGCTCCAATTAAGGGGTTCCTTGCCCACGAGATGCCATTTTAAATATAAATATTTGTCTATAAATTGCAAAGAAAAAAATGATTAAAACATATATATTAATCACGTCAGACGTGTTACAGCATGTCACTGACGCATCAACGAGTATGTGCCATGTCATGCAGGACCCAACTAGAGTTTCCTTGCGACAGGCAGGTCTACTGCCATTATGCACATAAGGAGAACTCATTACAAATAAAGAATATCCTTGCCCAACAGATCTTGCTTATTTAGGGCATGTTTGATAAAGTCTCATGAGATTCAAACTCTCATGCAAATGAGAGAATGAATCTCAATAGCACAACTAAACAAATATCTGGAAATGAGCATTGAGAAAATGAAACAAACGAGTCATTTTCTCATTTTGCTTGAAAAGCATATTGCAAGGGGCTTCCTGTTTTTTTGAAAGGCAAGCAGGGGCTACGGAGACCCCTACCAACTATACAGAAACTGCAATGTCCCAACACTAGCTGCTCCTACCCCCCCCCCCCCCCCCCCCCCCGCGTTTGGTATTGCAAGGATTCTTGCAATTCCGATTCATATGACTCTAAATCAAATTTAATTTAGAACGTGGGTGGTCCAGCAAACACATACCCTTAAACTTTAGACCAACTCTTGAGAATCGAACACGAGAACATTGGCTATGATAGCGCGACCTAACCACCCAACTATCTCATTGGACCCCTGCCATAACCCTTGTTTTAATAAACGATTGTCAATTGATTCAGGCCTGCATGGTGGTGGGACGTCTTCAATGGGGGCATCTGATGGCAATGTAGGTGTCTAGATCCGGTTCAAATTTGGGCATTGAATCCATCCAATAAAGCTTCTTTACGAGAATGTACAAGCAAGCAGTGTGAAAGTATCAGACTTGCTGTAATGAATACTAACCTCACACTAAACAAGATGCACGATGTTTTAACGTGGTTTGATCTTGAGCATCAAGATCTACGTCCACGGTTGGCTTCCTCTCTCTCACTTTCTCACTGCTGATCAGATGAGAGGGCTCGCATTATATTTATAATCATGAGTCAAGGTTACGTTTTGGAGGAGAACCCTCTTCATACTAGAAGGAGATTGAGATAGAGCTGGATAACTCTCAACATAATCTTCTTGATCCTTCCGGGAAACTTTCCTTTTTGATCAGCTTGCCTAATGGACTCTCACTTATAGTAGATTTCTTTTGATCAGGTTCCTTATTGTGCTCTTGATCTCTAAAAAACAGCTCGGACTTGGGTTGCCTTGGTCAGAAATACTTCAACAGGGTCCACATATTTGGGGTAGGATCCGAATATAATGTGACCCAACAAGATCCTCAGCTGTGTCATAGGGTCACACAATTTAAATGTGTGTCCCTAGTGACATGAGCGGACACGTTCGGACATTGACACATACACAGATTATTTTAACATTTTTAATAATATTTCAATAAAAATACATATTTTACTACTAAAATATTTAAAAATAATATCTTATTGATTGAGAAATTTTTTAAAAAATCATGGCCTTGTATCCTATTTTCCAAAAAAAAAATCAAACCATCGATTAGGGATGGCAGTGGACCAGGGCTGGGGCAGGGGACAAAGTCTCTACCCTTACCCTGTCTCTCAAAATTCTGCCCTCCATTTCTGCCTTCATTATTTTTACTAACGGGATCGGGGACATGGTGGAATGGGGTGGGGCGGGGAAAAGCATAAGTCCACCCTGCCTCCATACCCGCACGGGTTTTGATTTTGACCTTCATACCAGCCTCCATCCCCAGTCCAAACATAGCGAGGCGGGGCGCCCCCCCACACCCCCCCCCCCCCCCCCCCCTACCATCGATGGGGGAGGGGGGGCGCTCCGCTTGTCTGGTAGGAGCAGTGATTGCAGGTCACCTTGTGTTGGCTCTTTGCAAGTTCAAATCCCAATGATTTGGTTGTATAACTGGTGGGGGTACGAGTAACCCTAGCTTGCTAATAAAAAAAAATCAAACTTGCGAGTGGGGTCCTAGTGTCCATGTATCTGTGTGACATGGATCCTCAGACGGTTGATCAGATGTTCTACAATATGTACTTATTGGGTTGGATTTAGTTTGGTTCAAGGTCGGTCCAGTTCCATTACCCTTATTTGGGGTTTTGATAGTGCTGTCAAAAATTGGTCATCTTTTGCTTTGTGTGTAGGGTTGGGCAACGGGCCAGCCCAATGAGCCCGAGTCATTTATTAATTTTTTAATAATATAAATTTTTAAAAATTAACTATTACATAGTAGCAGTAGCTTAGATAACTATCACTATTTCCCTAATTAGTAGTATGAAAACATGTTATTTGTTAATTATTATTATTTATCTAATTAGTTGCACTAATTAAAAATTAAGTTTTCATATCAAATGGGTTTGGGTCAGGCTGGGCCATGGGCTTCTCTTCAAACCCGAACCCCCTTAAGAACCGAGCCAAAACCCGGCCTATTAATAAATGACCTGGTCCATTAGCGGTCCGGGCCGTCCCGATGCCCATCCCTAGTTGCGTGTGTGCTCTTTTCCCGGGATCAGGTAAAGCGTTTTACATAAAACCACAATACAGAATTGACACATGTCTTGTGAGTGGGACCCACTAAGGATGCCCAAGCAGACAAGTCCCCAACATTTCATGATAAATTTGTAAAACATCGTTTTTTCCTGACCTGCTCTACTATGTCTTTGGCTGGTGAGCAGCCCCATGATCGTTGCTTGAAGTGACCGCCCCCATCTATGTTTGGTAGGGATGTAAATGGGTCGTGTTTAGGCATTACCAAGTCCGACTTAATCGGGTAAGGCCTAATCGGGTTGGGTTTTAGATTCAAGTTTTGATGAAATTAGACAAAACTACACCCAGAGCTAAAAACTCAACATTTGCACTTAATCGGGTCAGCTTTTAATTTGTTCCAAGTTTTGTTGGATTCGGGTTTCATTTTTAATGCAATACTCAAAACTAAACCCGCATCCGATTATTAATCGGTTCCTAAATTTCCTACCCGAGTAAATGGGTTCGGTTCAGTCGTGGGTACCGGACGCAAACCCAAACCCGTACTGTTTACATCCCTACCATGTTGGATGTTGGGGTTCTCTGTGGGTCCCATCCTCGTTGCTCCCACATGAGATGCAATGCCTCCTTTATATCGGCCACCGACAAGTTCCCCAATTAAGAGGATTCACAATATGAACCCCTCTTGCATGAATCATGGATGAGTCCAATGTCTTTTTCTATCAATAAATACGAAATCAGAGTCATTGGTCACTCTTGACCAAAGTTGGCAAAATTTCTGCCTATAAATTAAATAATAAAATATTACATCTCAACAGTTTACTTTTTGCATTTTTTTTATTTTTTTATTTTTTTATTTTTACGTTTCTTCCGGGTGCAAAGACCTAACCGTGTTGGATCAGCCTGCCGTACTTACAGTCTCTCTCCAGGTCAGCGTAAAACTTCGAGGACTTGCCTTTCGATCCCTAAGAGTCGCCAAGCTTTGGCTTTGGAAAGGGGTGACACCCAATGGGATTTGAACCTAAACTGCCCATCACACCGTCTAGGTCCCATCCCACTAGGCCAAACACCTTGGGTCTTACATTTTAAGCTTTTTCTCTTTGTTTTTATTGTTTATGAAAGAAATTCAATGCCCCATGATTCACACTATACCACAAAAAAAAAAGTAGCAATAAAATTTTCGAGTTTCTTATTGAAAAAATTCCAAGGCATGTTTCTAGTAATTAATAAAAGATGGCCGTGGGGCTCCACCCGGGTGTTTTCATCAAGGTTGTTAAATGCGATGAGGCGAAGCGAGGCATTGAGTATGTTATGAAGCGAGGCGTAAGCCTCGAGGCATTGAAGCGTAAGCTTCATGATCAAAATAATAAAATATATAATATTAATAAAATAGCATTGGTAAAAGGTTTTTTAATATAAATATACATATATGAGTTTGTTATATACATATATGAGTTTGTTTGATGGTTGATTTAGTAAATATAAGGTTTTTGAAGAACTTGAAAAATAAATAGCTCCCAATTTTTTAAATTATAACCTTGAATTTGTTTCCATCAAAAACGGCCTAAATAGCTCCCAATCTTAGTGGTGCATATAAATATTTTTTTCTTGGACATATCAAATGCATACATGCAATAGAACTATCATGAAACTATAGTTTTTCAGCAATGCACTTTTGCGCACATCTCTTACTTATATACAGGTACATGTAAATTTAAGTTAGTTATACTAATGCAAGATTTTTAGTGGTTTACCACCATGCAATTAATGGGGAGCTATTAATGCTATTGAAACTTGCATCAAACATTTAGCTGAAATCATAGTGACGGCAATCCAAACAGTGTTATATCTGAAATTAGTTTAGATAATTATGTATTCAAAGCAATTTCAGAATGCTTCAGGTACTGAGTGTGTGCCTCAGTACCTTGAGCGTGCGCCTCAAAAGCGAAGCGCACGCTCAAGGTACTGAGGCGTTTGAGTCTTGAAGCATACGCTTCACATGGGTGAAGTGCACGCCTCTCATCGAGGCGCGCTTCGCCTGTAAGGCGTACGCATTATGTAAAGCAAAAAAAACCCGACTCTTGTCTCCTCCCCTTTCTCTATAGCCGATGACCTTCACCCGCACCATCCCTATGGCGAAAATACGACTAGAAGGCTGTGAAGCATAGCCCCTTCCCAAGGTATACTCTCTCTCTCTCTCATAGGAACATATAACCTGCTTTGCCAGACCACAGGGTGTTGCGTGTTCGGGGGGGTTGCAACTTGCACATATAACCTGCCCCAAGATTTAAGTCGTTAAAAGAGAAAGAACAAGAAGATCGACGTCTCTGGAAGCTCTCACGAAGAACATCATCATCTTCCCCTTTTTTCTATCTAGAACCAGAGACGATCTCTGACTCTTGGGCCATTCGAAACCCTAATCTCGTCATCCATGGCCTCCCTCATCGTCTGCCGACTCTCGCCGCTGTTCCCGCGTGGCTTCTGCTTCCCTTTCGCTCCGCCTCTCCACGGTCGGAGCTCTATGATGATCGTCTACTCGAGGCGATTCTTCTCGAAATCTCCTTCGTTGTATGCGAGTTCTAGGCTGTAGAGTGAAGTCTTATGCTTCTTCTTTCGGAAGGAACCCGACTGGATGGAGGATTCCCGAGAATGTGCGAAGAGGGAGGAGGATCGCGTCTCGTTTGATCTCAACATCACTGTCCTGCTCGCTAGGTTCGCCTTCAGAACGTAAACGAGGCCGCCTGTGAGTTTTGTAGCATCCCCCCCTTCTTTCTTTTGTTTCGTGTAAACTGTAAAACCCCCTTTTATTACTAGCCGTATTTCCACCGGCGATCAAAATATTTTATTTTATTATTTTGATCATGAAGCTTACGCTTCAACGCCTCGAGGCGTACGCCTCGCTTCATAACAGGCTCAACGCCTCACTTCGCCTTATCACATTTAACAACCTTGATGGTAAGTGTTAGATGCAGCAAAATTTCTCTTTTTTTTAAAATGTTTATGCATAAAATTCCTATATCAGGTTTGGTTTATCAACATCCAACCCAGAACCAGTACATTTATTACTAGAAATTCTAGGTCCAACCTGATTAATTAGCTAACTGAAAACTGCTCCAGTACGTCCACTACCTAACGCTATGACCAATTGTCAGCTATATGCAGTTGTGATTGGCATGCTGCCAAGTTGGCTGAAGGTGGGTTAGGTCCATCCCCATATCCACAATGTGTTTATTTGGACAGGTGCTTACACACACTACAAGAATTCCGTGGATTAGCGACGGACGTTATCCATCGCTAATCCGCCGCTAAAATTGTTAGCGATGGATTTGCGATGGATAGCATACATCACAAATTTCTAATCGCTAATTAACGACAGAAATAATCCGTTGTTACTTTCGGCGCTAAATTGTGAGGGATTAGTGAATGCCACAATTTGTCACTAAATAACGACTAATTTTGTTTTTGCGACAGATATAAATCCGTCGCTAATCCATCACTAAAATTTACCGACGAATAATATTCATCGCTAATTTGCGTCGTTATTTTATGCCTGAATTTTCGCTGAATTTTAGTGACGGATACATACACTACAAGAAAAACGTGGATTAGCAATGGACGCTATCCGTCACTAAACAGTTTAGCGACGGATAATGTTCATCGCATATTTTTGGTTGCTAATTAGCGACAGAATGGATCTGGTTCTACTTTCATCGCAAATTTGCGATGGATTAGCTACATAAATGATCCGTCACTAAATAAGCACCGATTTGGTTTGTGACAGATAAATATTCAGCGCTAATCTATCACAAAATTAGCGATGGATTATATTCCGTCACAAAACCAAATATTAGCGATGGATATTATTCGTCGCTAATCCATCGCAAAATTTAAAAAAAAAAATTGTTTGAAGAAAGACATCTGACTGATTCTCTCCACCGCTTTCAACAGGAATCAAGATCTACTTTGGCATTGTTAGGTTGTCTTTCATCGACTCGATTTCTACGCTACCAGCATGACTGCGCCTGTTCCTGCGGTCCTGCAAAAGATCACCAAAACCCAATGTTCATGAATGATGCATGGATGCAAAAATCACAAGGAAACGTTTAAAATTGGCTTGCTCTGTAAGACCTCACGGTAGGGGAATTTCTCTGCTTCAAGCATTCTGACAACTTGACCCATCTGGGGTCATTTTTCTGACTCGGGATCTACACAACGCAAAGCAATAAGCAGCGCACGTTTCAGAGCCCGTGTAGATGGCTTAACTTCCAAGTTTGGATCTATAACTTCCTCAGAACACCTACTTGACACCATCTGTTTGAGCCACTCCACGAGATTCACCTGTGTACAAGTATTCCCACACCCAAGGTTACTTGGACTTCAACTCTCTCTCTCTCTGTGTGTGTGTGTGTGTGTGTGTGTGTGTGTGTGTGTGTGTGTGTGTGTGTGTGTGTGTGTGTGTGTGTGTGTGTATTAGCGGCTTTACCTTATTGGCAGGCCGACCATAATCAACAAGGTCTCTTCTAGTAATTGCCTCCAGCAAGAGGACACCAAAGCTGTAAATATCACTCTTCTCATTCAATAGCCCAGTGTTCGTATATTCTGGTGCTACATATTTGAAATCACGAGAACGGTATGATAATTTCAAAATCATTAGAATTATGTGCCCCTGTTGCAGATGATAATAAAGAAATATACAGCAAGTATGCAGACTGCAAGGAATCAAATTTGTACCTAAACGTTCCCATCACTCTTGTAGTTATATGGCTCTTTCCTGATCCCAGGACTTTAGCTAGTCCAAAATCAGAAACCTTCGCATTGAAAGCTTCATTGATCATGATATTGCTTGATTTTATGTCTCTATGAACAACTTTTGGTTCATTAGCTTCATGTAAATATGCAAGCCTGCAGAAATTGGAACAAGAGAACTTTACATTCTATAGATAAGCAGAGAAGAAAATGCTTTACCTGTGAGTTCCTTCCACACAGTAACCTAATAGACGTACAAGATTTTTGTAACTCACATGACCAATAGCCTCCACCTCTACTTTAAATTCCTTCTCTGCCTGTCCTCTGTAACATTTCAATTGGAGTCAGATAGTAACATAAACATAAGGCAAGAATGATGATGGTCAACTTTATTGAAGTTACATGTTGTTAAGGAGCTTCTTCACAGCTACAGATGTCCCATTGATCAACTGTCCTTTATACACAACCCCATATCCACCCTCACCAAGCACGTTATCCCTTGAGAATTGATTAGTTGCCAACTCTAAATCCCTTAAAGTAAACCAATGCCCCCAACCAAGATGTGATACCTTAGGCAAACCTGTTAATGGTGAAGCTGTCCTGAAACCATATGATGAAGATGGGTTATGGACATGCCTCGAATTTCCATCATCACCTGATTGCAAACTGCCAGCTCTCTCCAGCTGTCAGAATCTTTTATACTTGATTGATCATGTAAACCAAAGGCAAGACCATCATGATCAAGGTAATCTGAGCGCAGATTATCGAGGGTCCTTTTTTATTTTCTTTGAGAAGCCAACCACATCGCCAAGATGGATAGAACCAATGCTATGAATATCCCAACTGAGATACAGATCACGACCCATAATTTAAGAGCAAACACCAATGTCTTTCTCGATAGTGATTCACTCAGGGAGGATGACATCTTTTATACTACTAAAAAACAAAATTGCAAACAGTAATTAGCATCAACTAGATACTCCAAATTCTTACATTCTTGAGAAACTCAGACTATCTTAGGTTGTCCTATAAGAAAGTGAAATTGTTCAATATTCGAGTAAGTTAGAAGCACATTAATGTTGATATAAAATATGAAGCTCCACCAAACTACCACACAACATGAAAACCTTCCACTATGCAATAGAACTTTTCCTGAACCTAAACACCACCATCACCAACAATGGGCCTGCCAGTAAAGGGCTGAACTTGCACACCTACATATACTTCATAATCCAAGAGAACAAGTAATATACAATCTTTAAAAAAAGCTTTCGCTTATAACACACATCGTGGAATCTCTCATCGAGAGATTCAACGAGGCATATCATTCGCTCCTTTTCTAAATGGTTGCATCGTTTAGACATTGAAGATGTCACCAAATACAACACTTTCAGGAAGCCCATGGCAATTCTTCATCATGTACATTATCAGTACATTATATTAAAAAAAAAATTGGATTCCCGGAAACATCTGTTGGATCATTTTTTGGATCACACAGTTTCACAATTGTCATTATGATATAAAACACGATATAAATAAGAAAATACAAGAGTGTATACAGCATGATCAATAGACGATCGAAACAATAACAGGGAGCAGGCATGTCGGTTTCCGCATACAACTAAAATACAAACAACAACATACGAACAAACAAATGCAAAGAACATAATGAAAACAACAGAAACATGTTTAGATTATATAACAGGCTAAGGCGTACAGAAGTACTCCCTTTAGAGAAGATTCGCCCCCACATACAGTGCAATACAGGGTCCGATGTCCTTCCCCCAGGACACAATAGCCACGACGATCAAAATGGTGCACTCCGACAGATCGTCCTTCGAAAACAGCCTCTACGAACCAATGTTGCAGACGAACCCCCTTCGGGATAACTCAGGAGAGAAAGAGAGAGCAACAGAGAGATGGAAAATCGCAGAGCTCTTCTTCAGAAATCCAGAGTGTCTCAGATTTCTCGTAACCCCACCCTCACCACGCTTTTATAACCCACGAACGGTTACAAAGCGTGGAAGGACCCGTTACAGATTCTGAGGAGACGTGACCCCTTAACGGACTTCAAAGAGTCGAGATCCGTTAAAGGAATCCGAAGAGCCATAACGGGCATGAACTACGAGGAGTCGTGACCCGTTATCATTTCCCATAACCCGTTACAGAATCCAAATATCTAAAGAAACTTTGGGTAAAAAGGTACTATTGTCTTGATTGGACATGGCCCTAAAGGGCCAATTACCCGAACCCGAACCTGAGCCCGAGCCCGGTCCGGCTCGGCACGACACAACACGACGCGACACGGCACGACGAGCGGGCGCGCGTGTGTGTGTGTGTGTGTGGTGGTCATCCCACCCTCTTGTTCTCAGGAACAAATGTATGAGTTTACATGTGGCTTATAAAGCCCACAACAAACTCAAGCACAAGCAATATGGGACTATTCCACCTCATCAAGACCACCTTTTCCAAAAAAACCTAATTTCTACTTTGAATTCTCTCTCCCTTCCTTCTTACACCTAACATTCCCCCACAAATTCAAAGAATGAAATGAAAGGAAACCAAGATGCAAGATGAGACAATCTGCAACAGGACATATCATGTTTTCAGCAATGGTACCTTCCGGTTTGAACAACTACCTTAGTTGACTAACTTTACCCCCATAGGAACGAAGTGAACTGAAGTCTTGAACTTGAACCTTTGGTGTAGGAGTGTCCATTAGCAACAACATGATAAAGGTTCTGGTTGTAATCTTTAGGGGCGACGCGTTAAAGGCCATGCGCCCGAATCCTGTTTCATGAGTGACTTCAGGAATAACCCAATTCCTTAAACTGCGGCCACACAGTCACACTCACATAGGTGAGCTTCTCCAAAGATGCACTGCTAACATCTCGCCTAGAAGGCTTTGAACTCATTCAGAGTTTTAACTCTTTCTTAACTTACAGCTACAACACCTTTCCAGAGTAAACAGGGGAACAAACACAGATACATAGTATCTCATAAATAAGGTGCTATCCAGTTCACCCTACAGCTTGTTATTACCACATTGAACCTACTTTGTGGGATCTCCACTCAGATAGGTTGGGTTGCTACTGCAGATGAACTACTGATGGGTTTCAGTCCCATCCCCTCTCTGGATTTCAGGACTAAAGACTTATCTAGTCCTTTCGTTAATGGATCAGCAATGTTCTCTTTGGATCCAACATAGTCTACAACAACCACTAACTGAGACACCAGTTCCCTTATAGATTTTATTCTGACTTGGATGTGTCTCCTCTGCTTTTGGTTATATTTTATGCTTTTAATCTTTGCAATAGTGGTCATATTGTCACAATACACAGATATCGCAGGAATTGGCTTGCACATTAAAGGAAGTTCCTCAAGAAGTCCTTTTAATCATTCAGCTTCCAATCATGTGACATCTAAAGCACAGAGTTCAGCCTCAAAAGTAGACTGAGACAAGATGACCTGCTTCACTGATCTTCAGGCGACTGCGCCGCCACCCAAGGTAAATACGTACCCTGTCACGCCATAACTACCAGAGTTCATGGCTATCCAGCTCGCAACACTATATCCCTCAAGAACTGTAGGGAATCTCTTGTAATGCAAACTCAAGGAAATAGTTCCTTTCAGGTACCTTAGTACACTGTCCAATGCCTTCCAATGAGTGTGATTTGGACAACTTGTGTATCTACTTAATTTTGTCACAGAGAACGAAATATCCGGTCTCGTGCAATTTGCAAGATACATCAAACTTCCAATAATCTGGGAATACCTCAATTGAGACAAATGAACACCAGTTGTATTCTTATGAAGAAGAATAGAAGGGTCATATGGAGTTGCTACAAATCTCCCTTGGTTATAACCAAATTTCACAAGTATTTTCTCAACAAAGTGAGATTGAGAAATGACTATTCCCTCAACCGAACGAGTCAGCTTTAAGCCTAAGATCACATTTGCAACACCCATATCCTTCATATCAAACTTACTACTAAGAAACGACTTTGTCTCATTCACAATTCCCATATTGGAACCAAATAATAGAATGTCGTCTACATACAAGCATAAAATAATACAACCATCATTTTTAACTTTGCAATAAACACACTTATTAGATTCATTGACAACAAAGCCAAATGCTAAAATAATATTATCAAACTTCTCATGCCATTGTTTAGGGGCTTGTTTTAGTCCATATAATGACTTAACAAGTCTATAAATTGTATCTTCATTACCAGGAGCCACATAACCCTCAAGTTGATCCATATAGATCTCTTCTTCAAGATCGCCATGCAAAAAAGCGGTCTTCACGTCCATTTGATGGACCGAGAGATCATAAATGGAAGCCAGTGCAATAAACACTCTAATAGTGGTCATCCGGGTAACCGGAGAATAGGTATCAAAATAGTCTATTCCCTCCTTTTGTTTGAACCCCTTGGCAACCAGTCTCGCCTTGTACTTCTCAATGGATCCATCTGGTTTCAACTTCTTAAAGATCCATTTGCACCCAATTGTGGAACTACCACGAGGGAGGCCAACCAGTTTCCAAGTGCCATTAGAGATAATGGAGTCCATTTCACTCTTGATGGCGTCTTTCCAATGCATTGCTTCAGGTGAAGCCATTGCATCTCGGAAAGTGAGAGGATCATCCTCGATAAGGTAAGTGATAAAATCACTTCCCAAATCCTTAGTAATCCGTGGTCTCTTGCTTCTTCTAGGTTCAACCACTTCCTTAGACTCAATGAGTCTAGGATGAGAACAAGATGGTTCTACCCCCATATCTGTCATTTTTTCCACATGTTTGGGAACGAAACCAGAAGTTGAAGGTATATCTAAAGAAGAAAGATTCTGAGGTACACCAACTTTCATGGGAAATACATCCTCAAAGAATGTAGCATCTCGAAGCTTAACAATAGAGTTAACATCTATACCAGAAATCTCAGGCTTAATTACTAAGAACTTGTAGGCATAATTGTTCTCTACATAACCCAAGAAGACAACATCTACTGTTTTAGGACCCAACTTCTTCTTATTGTGCTCTGGGACAAGTACCTTAGCAAGGCACACCCACACTTTAAGGTATTTTAAGCTAGCTTTCCTATTTCTCCAAAGTTCAAAAGGGCTACTGTCCTTATGCTTCTGAGGAACTCTATTAAGAATATGGCAAGCCGTATTCAGAGCATCCCCCCACATATAGGTAGGTAATCCAGAACTCCCAAGTAGAGCATTTATCATGTCAATTAGGGTTCTATTCTTCCTTTCTGCAATCCCATTGGATTGAGGAAAATATGGAGCTGTAAACTCATGAACTATGCCAACCGACTTGCAATATTCATTGAGTTTATTAGAGGTATATTCTCCCCCTCTATCAGACCTCAATTTTTTAAGTTTTCTACCAGTTTATGTTTTTGCTTCATTCTTAAAATTAAGAAACTTATCAAAAGCTTTATCTTTTGATTTTAGCAAATACACATAACAGTATTTAGTGTCATCATCTATAAAAGTGATAAAATACTTTTTATGATTTCTGGTTAACACTCCATTAAACTCACAGATATCTGTGTGCACCAGATCCAATATTTTAGAATCTCTAACAATTGTATGAAAAAGTTTCTTACATTGTTTTGCTTGCACACAAATTTCACATTTCTTAGATTTATCAATAAAATGCTCAGGAATCATTTTCAAGTTCATCATGCGTTTCACAGAATTGAAATTCACATGACCTAATCTATTATGCCACAAATCAGATGATTCTATATTATATGCAACATTAGACAATAAATCAAAAGAAACATCATTATCTAATTTATCACTGCAAACATGTTCAACACGAAGTTTAAACAAACCATTATCCAAATACCCCTTGCCAATAAATGTTTCAGAATGTAAAATAACAACTTTATTACATTTAATGTTAAATTCATAACCCTCTCTAACAAGACATGAACCACTTAGAATGTTCTTTCTAACTACAGACACATGGTGCACTCTGTGTAAAGACAGAACTCGTCCTGAAGGAAACTTCAGATCTACGCGTCCAATCTCTAACACCTTTACAGCCGTTAAATTGCCCATAGTCACAAATCTGCCTGCAGCAGCCTGGTATGAGACAAAGACAAACTTATCAACACAAACGTGTACATTAGCCCCAGTGTCAACCAACCACTCAGTTGGCTCATAAACGTGATAGAGTTGCGAGTTAACAGAAACATACCTAGTACTGGTCCCAACGACCTCAATCACCATGTTGACTTGAGGCGTTCCGTCTGTGGTCCCATGAGCTTTGGCCTTCTTAGAAGGACATTTCTTAGCCCAGTGCCCAACCCACCCACAGTTCCAGCACGGTTTGTTCTTTACCTTTTTCTAGATTTTGGCCTTAGGTTTAAACTGTTTTTTCATTGCAAATTTCGGTTTTTGTCCCTTGCCCTTAAAAGATTCGGTCATCATGTTCACCTTAGGTAGTTCAGTTGGCATCACGATCTGTTTCTGGCTCTTATGCTCCTCTTCAATGTCAATGGCTACCATAAGATCATTCAGGAAAATCTTCCCTCTACGGTGCTTGAGAGACATACCAAAGTCTACCCAAGACTTAGGAAATTTCTCCACGATGGTCATAACTTGAAACTTCTTAGGAAGCTTCATATCAGCCTTAGCCAAACTGTGGAGCAACAACAGAAACTCGTGTGCTTGCTCAGTGACCGACTTGCCTTCTACCATCTGATATTTCAGAAACTTGGCAACGAAGTACTTTTCAAGACCTTGGTCTTCGGTATTGTACTTCTTGTCAAGTTGATCCCATAGACCCTTAGCAGTGGTAGACGAGGAACAATAAACATCAAACAACGTATTGGACAGAGCCAACAGTATGCATCCACGACATATACTGTCCTTTTTTCCACTTTACTGTCGCAGTGACTGCAGCAGGGTCAGTATCAGAAACTGAAGGGCAGTCGATTTCCAGAACAGACAACAACCCTATCGTAGTGAACCAGATTTTCATGCGTTGCTGCCAACGCTTGAAATTCTGGCTGGCAAACTTTTCCGGCATACCAGACATGTCCACTTTTGGTACAAAAGTGGAAAAGGTCGACATGCTTAGAAAAAGAAAAAGGAAAAAACAATCAGAGCAAACTCAAAATCCGGAGCAAAAGAGTCATACCTCTTCTGCTCTAGGCCACTGTAAAACAAATCTGTTTGAAACCCTCCTGATCAACAGCAACAAAGAAATAAAGATTTCTTCTTTTTTCTCTTATTCTTCTTCTTGTACATGTATTTAAGGAAAAAAATGAACAACACCCACAAAATTTTCAGGTCATTAAAACCCAAAACCCCTAAGAATAGGTGAAGGGATTAAGGAAAGTGTGGTTTTTAGGAGATGGGTCTTTATTGGTATGCCAGAAAACCACTTAGAGAAGAGATTTCAAGGGAGGGGGCGGTTGGATGTTAAATCTGAGACATTTTCGTAGGAGAGTTTGTGCATCAAGCACTAGGTGCAACGAAGAGAGGAAAGATATCAAGAAAAAAGAACAGTAAAAGTAAAGCCAAGCGCCGGGGGTGTTAGCGACGACGCTTCTCCGGCGTGGCCACAAACGAGGAAAGGAAAAAGAAAAGAGGGAGGAGAAGAAGGGAAAGAGGCGGAGGCAGTGGTGGTTACGGTGATAGCACCTGGCTCCGGCAGGCTGCAGATGGGAAAGGGGAGGATTTGGGGGTAATCAGAGAGAGAGAGAACTTCACGCCCATTTTTTTATCGAAAAGTAGCGACAAAAACATTCCGTCTCAAACTCTGTCACGAATTAGCGACAAAATTTTTTCGTCGCTAATTCATGACAGAGTTTGAGACAAAATGTTTCTGTCGCTAATTACAATTTTAAGGACGATTAGTTTTCTCTAGCTAATTCGTCGCAAATTTGTGACAAAAAATCTGTCATAAATTTCCGTCACTAATTAACATTTCTCTTGTAGTGATATTCGTCGCTAATCCATTGTAAAAAAAAAAAAAATAAAAACAATTGTTTGAAATGTAAATATCGAGTATAGTAAACCAAAATCTCTATCACTTCCCTTTGATATATTAGCACAACTAACAGAACAAGCATTATGAAAATGACAAGTGAACTTGAGAAGCTATCAACACCGGATAGAATTTCTGAAAGTATTGAAAATACATTAAATAGCATTACATATTTTTAGTCATTTTCCATTTCTTCTTGTTTCTTCTATGTTTTATCACATGATTCCTAGTGACAACTACTTTTGTCCATTATCAATGCATGAATGAGTACTAATATATAGCTATCTTCTTTTGCCATGTTCTAATTATTGATATTACAATATTTGGTAACGCTAGCCATCAATATCTATCAAAATAAAATATTTTCCATTTATTAAATGAACCAATCTGCAGCAACACCACTGCCCACATACCCTTCCCCCTCCACCGCTCCCATGCATAAACATGAGAAAAAGGAAACCATACAAGCACATTAACACAAACAATATATTCACAGGTCTTGTATTTTGCAGTAGTTCAAACAGTCCCGAATATAGCAGATATTTAAGGAAACACAGTTGTTGGTCAAGAACTTTACAATCAAGATATGTTTAGGATGCATTCATATAAATTTTCCAACCTTGTATGCCTTAACAAAAAAATCACACACTTGAAAGTAGTTTAGAACTTTTCGCAGAAAAAACTGCATTTATAACCACACATTAAAAAATAGATGCCCTCAGTAAATAATCATCACCAACATGGGGATGCATAATATATTCAACTAGAGAAGCATATGGACGAATATGAACTTTAGAATAGCTGGATCTATTTAGAAATCAGAAGCTCTGTTTTTGAAGCTCTGTTTAACAAGAAACTCCTAAATTTTCCATGAAGAACTTTTTGCAAGCAACTAGAGTAAACTTGTAGCACCACTATGGAAATATTATTGATTTTAAATAAATGTGTCAGCTTGGAGAAATATATACTACATTCTGCTAATAAGTGTTTGCACAAATTTAGCCTATTACACTTTGAATATGGAAATGAGTACATATTCCACAATGCATAAAGAAAAGACAGAAGAAATAAGTCTAAAAGTACTTCCAAACTCCATTTGGTATGGGTTGCACCATGCTCAAATTAATAAATAGCAAGATGTTGAACCAGTAGAGCTCCACTGGGTACAAGTTGCACCATGCTCTACTACAAGAAAAATGAGTATTAGTGAGGGACATTATCCGTCGTTAATCCGTCGCTAAATAAGTTAGTGACGTATAACGTCCGTCGCATAACCCTAGTCGCTAAACTGCGATAAAATTTATCTGTCGCTAAGTAGTGATGGATTGGCGATGGATCATGTTCATCGTTAATCCATCGCTAAATAGAGACTAATTTGGTTATGCGATGAAATTTAATCCATCGCTAATCAATCATTACTATTTAGTGAGAGATACGTATCTGTCGCTAATTTAGCGACGGAGTAGCGACGAATATTATTCGTCGCTAAGTTTTACATTTTTTTTAATTTTCTGAGACTCGAGAAAAATTTCTCGTTATACAAATCATATAACCTTCTTATAAAAAACAAAATACACATAAAAAATACATATGCAGGTGAAACAAATGTAACACAAGTTCTAAGTTAGGCAAACTTTAACAACCAAATACAGTCATTGCCAAGTTATAATTAGTTACAAGTATGTCAAAGAAATTAAATAAATGAATCTAATCCTCGTCAAGATTTTGGGCATCATCCTATTCATTTTGTCGATCTGCACCTCCCTCCATGCCTACATCAGCTCCTTTACGCTGATTATCTTCAGCATCCTACAAGAGAAAAAAATGTTAGTATTTATAAACAAAATATAATGAAATAAATTATATGCAATGCACCTAATCTAATGCAACAAAGTAAATGGCTAAATGACACAGAGAATAGCAATAAACCGAAGAACATTAACAGAATTCAAATATGTGTTCTAAGACTGAAAAAAAAATGTATAGTGACTCAATCATGCAGATATGTGTTTTAAGTTTGTCAATGAATTTCACATTGATTCACGCATGCATATATAATTTATAAGGCTGTCAAATAAATGTGTTATGTATCACAATCATGCATATATGTGTTGCAAGACAGTCAAAAAACTTTTATAGTAATGAAATCATGCTTATATGTGTTCTAAGGTAGTAAAAAAACTTTATATGTGATTCAATTATGCCTATCATGTTCTAAAGCAGTCAAAAAAATTTATAGTTATTCAATCATGCATATATGTGTTATAAGGCATTAAAAATTTTTCATAAATGCTAATATCAGACTCATATGTGTTATAAGGCATTAAAAACTTTCATATATGCTAATATCAGGCTCATATGTGTTCTAAGGTTGTCACAGTGATGAAAGCATGCTTGCATGTGTTTTAAGGTTGTCAAAAAACTTTTATAGTGATTAAATCATGCATATATGTGTTATAAGGCACTAAGAATTTTTTTTAGTGATGATTTCATGCATATATGTATAGTAAGGTTGTAAAAAAACTTTCATAGTGATTCAATCATGCGTATATGTGTTATAAGGGTGTCAAAAAAATTATATAGTGAATCAATCATGTATATATGCGTTATAAGATGTCAAAAAAATTCATAGTGAGACAATCATGCATATACGTATTCAATCATGCATATACTAGCTTGAAATCTAACAACATGAAACAAATGACATGAATCTTTATACCTGACGGGCACCGAAGCTTATGTTGAATGCAGACAAAGTTCCCCTGTCCTGAAAAAAGTTGCACAACTCATTACGAACAATGCTAGGAAGGGCTTCATTTAAAAAGTATTGCATTTTGTCCTCAAGACGCTAGCATATACCATCCCAAGACATAGCGGGGTCAATGGGACGTTGGGAGTTGATGCTGGCGGGAAAACTCTGAGAGCTGTGGCTGCAGGAGGCAATGACTGATGTGGTGTTCATGTTACTTCCAAACCTAAACACACGACCATTTTTGGGTTCACCAGTTGCAGTCACCCATGTTGCAGGATCAAAAGACGAATGCTGAATGGAGTCATCGCCATATTGATGTACCATTTGTTGCTCGTATGACTCCTACAAAGTAATGATTAAAATATGAATTAATAATTTAGAATTACAATGTTTATGATAACATAATTTAAAGTAACTTGTATATTAGAATGTTTATTAATACAATAAATATATACCGATGTCGCTCTCGCCTTCTCTGATACAAAATCTTCCGTGCTCTTACGTTTATGTGTTTCAACAAACACATCCTTGTAAAGCACAATGTCTTCTTTTTCTGCTTCCTGTAATGTTAAATGATAAAAAAATTGATTAACAAGTATGCTGAAATACTTACAAATTTGACTATATATATATATATATATATTGACGAGTTATCATTATCTTCTGGTGGCTCATAAAAGTCCTAGATCCGCTTGTGTGTAGATGGGCATCAGGCATCTTCGCTCGGTTTTGTGCAGCCTTTGCTAAGCGGTTTTGGAATTCATTACTCGCCCACTTGTCGCACATGCCCTCTCAATAATCTCTCTTGATAGTAGAAGGCCCATGACCCTTCCACTGCAGTGGTTCATCTATCCCACCAGCTATTTTTTTTGTTGTAGTCTTCATATTGTGCAGCATGTCGGCAAATCGATTGACAGCCACCTGATTGATAGTAATCACCCTCTTCAACAATCTTGTCTTCCTGTAACTGATTATACTCGGGGTATAGTTTATACTTCACCTTACAAGTTGTCCACCATTCATTTCTATCTGACTTTTTTGCACTCGAATATGAAGTATAGTAAACTTGTTGAGCTTGCGAGGCTAATATGAATGGTTCATATGTTCTAAACCTTGATTTATGATTCACCTCCACAATGCCTGAGGCTTTGTCGACTCTTGTTGTTGTGGGATCAAACCAATGACACTTGAATAAAGTTAAGCTATTATTTGTGCCTAAGTAAGTCAACTTCATTATTTCTTCTATAACACCGTAGTAGTCATGTTCGTTTTTACCGTAGTTGCTACCCTTGACGCACATGCCACTATTCATCATTGACTTGTTGACATTGTAGTCTTTTGTATGGAATCGATAACCATTTATGATGTACTCGTTGTAACATTGCACAACTTTGAACGGACCATTTTGTAAATCACATATTCCTTGGTCATTAACATCACCATGGCGGACCTACAAGCATAAACAATGACTGTGATCACGATCAATTAAATATCTTATTGTTGTTTACAGGAAAAAAATGTATACAATCATCCTTACCAACTCTTTCAACCATGCCACAAACTTATTTTCACATTCTTTTTGTACTTCTACATCAGTGAGATGTGAAATTTTTCTTTGCAACTCCAGATCAAATCGTCTGTACTTAACATAAACTTATTTTACCGAACCATGTACACACATATAGAACTTAGTGTTATATATTAATTATACGTACTCGATGTATGGGTCGATTGCTGAGCAATTAAAAAGGATATAGATTTGTGTTGCGTCTTGCTCTCGATCTTCCAAGAGTCTTGACCAACAACTGCCAAATGCATGCCCAAGTGGTTGAAATATAGATAATTTGTCAGTTACAGTTAATTGTTCTCCTTCATCATTACGAGGTGGGCATGTGTAATGTGTTGAAATGTGAGATTCAAAGTACATAAATGAGAAATTTGAAATCTCTTCTAAAATATACGCCTCACAAATATAGCCCTCTACTCTTGCTTTATTCCGAACCTTTTTTTTTAGGTTAAACATGCATCTGTCAACAATATACATCTCGGATTACAATAAATTTCTCAATAGCATTGAAAAGAAAATTTTAAAAAAATATATACCTTTCAAATGGGTACATCCATCGATATTGTACAGGTCCACCAACCCTAAGTTCATATGGCAAATGTATGATCACATGTTTCATAACATCAAAAAATACTGGTGGAAAAATCTTCTCTAGCTAACAAATAGTAGTTATGACAGATTTCTCAAGATTCTTTACCTCATATACTATGACTTCTGATGCGCACAATGTTCTAAAAAATCTACTCAACTCCGACAATACCCCCCATATAGGTTTGTCTAACATATCATAGAATACTAGGGGTATCAATCGTTGCATAATAACATGACAATCATAGCTCTTCAACCCATATAATTGTCCCTCGTCTATCATCACCAGTTAAAAGAGAATCTTAATAATCCTATGATGAAAAAAATATCTAATTTATCTATTAATTCTTGTTTGGTGATTGTTTGTGAGCAATTTTTTGAATGCATAAATTTTCGTGTGTAACACCATCACATCATATTTATAAACATCGCGAGGATATTTAGAAATATGAAATCACATTTCATAAAACGATACATTTATTTGAAGCATATTTTCAGGATACAATTTTACATGAAAGGCATAATCAAATGGAAAATAACTTTGTGCAAGCATGAATATAGACACATCAAACATTACAATACATTCAAATCATTCATATCAAAACATATATTAAACATGTACCTGCAACAAACACACTCCAATATCCCGCTAACTACTACCATGCTGAGCATGGAATCCGTACTCCAAAAATAAGAACACTTATATTCTCATACATTAAAATCATGCTCAACATAATCTCCAAACTCCATCAAAGCAGGCTTAGATATCCACAACTAAGTGAGTGTGTGAACAGAAAAATGTTGCATCCAATAAATTAAATAGCATGTGATGCGCTTGCATCACTTACTCACCACAGGTATTTACCAGATTTGAATTGATTATGCCTTTACATTTTTTTCTTATTTCTGTTTGCATTGCATTTTTAGCCACATGTGATGCTTAGCACTAAACATCATGCAATTAGCTCAGCAATATAACTGCGAAGCACAAATATACAGTATAATACATGGCAGCATGCTGGGGGGGACCTGCGAGGTCATTAGAGATGAAGGTAAGGCATCGGGGATGTCTGGAACACGAGCGGAAAAGAGGGGGAAAGGGGATGTCGGCCTAGGTCGGGTGCACGACGAAAGGGGGTCAACAAGGCTGCCAGAGAGGGAGGGGTAAAAGTGAGTTAGGTAGGAGGGTCAGCGGCGATGTTGTCGGGCCGGGGGGCGACACGAGGCGGGCTGGGGGTGACAGGAGGCAGGCTGGGCTGCGACAACAGGCAGGCCAGGGGGCGACGAGAGGCGGACTAGGGGGCGATGGGAGGTGGGCCGGGGGGCGACAGGAGGCATGTCGGGGGCCGACAGGAGGCCGGCAGGAGGGGGGGGACAAAAAAGAGAAAGAAAGGCGGGCGACGGGAGGCGGGTCAGGGATACACGACAGAGACGAAACAGAAAAGAGAAAGAAAGGGCATCGCAAAGTAGCGACGGATTAATAACAGAATATTTTCTATCGCTAAAATTACAAATAAATGATATTTTAGCGACAAATATCTTTCTCTCGCTAATCCGTCGCCAATTTATGATGGATTTTGTCTGTCGCAAATGTCTGTCACTAATTAGTGTTTTTCTTACAGTGCTCGAGCTTGATCCGGCTCAGTAGGTTTTTAATAATTTACTTGTAAAATTTCCAGGTCTTTGAGGAATCTCTGGTTCAGACTGGTTTATAAACCCCAAACCTGATATGAGGTCTTTGAGGAATCTCTGGTCACAGACTGGTTTATAAACCCCAAACCTGATATGAGTCTGCTTAACACTCAAATACCAATTACCAAGAGTCCAACCCAGTCAGCTATTTAGGCCCACTGGGTGGGTTGCCAATGCTATTGGGTCAATTTTTTCAGAGGAATTATCAGGTACAACCCTACATAGATTTTACTTTTTCTAATGGTTGCTCAACAAGTATACATTACTGGGTCCTTAACAAACCTAGGCCAGGCATGAGCTTCGAAGTCAAAACTAAAGGGGTTAAAACTTGACTCAATTACTAAATAAGAAGACTCCAGTTGAGCTGTTATTGAGTCAAGCCTGAGTATGGAGTTTTGACTAGTGGCCCACCCTTAGTAGTGAAACACCCTTATGAGTTTACTAAAGCCATGAAATAGTGAACCACTATAAAAATGCACACACACACACACACAAGGAAAAAGAAAAGAACAGAACCTTGAGAAGATATATGCTGCATACAGGTGGATAATTTACCATGAAGCTCAGTCGATTGCCAACATTATGAGTCAATGTAGGGCAATTCCAAAAAGTAAGAAACAGAGAAAAAAGGAAAATACAAAAAAAAATATTTTGGTGAAACGACACACAACCATTCTTCACAAATGTTGTATAAGATACTATAACTGGTAGGGGTCTGCTTAACCCCAACTTTCTATTAAAAAAAAACCTAGCACATTGGGATACAAACATCAAACCCTATTCATTATCAACAACCATGAGGAAAAACTTCTGTATATATTTTTGCACCCATTGAAGCCTCCACGTACGCTCAAATGGTGTTTTGTGTGGGCTCTCCAAAAATGCAGCACATCTGATATCATTCACTTGATTTCTGCATAAAAAAGGTTCAAAATTACAACAAAACTATTTTCTATGAAACACAATCAAGAAATGGTCTAACTATATGTAACAATCAATGAACATAAGAACATACCTGAGATGATGCTTCCTGCACAGACCGCAGGAGGAAGAGAGAGAGAGAGAGAGAGAGAGAGAGAGAGAGAGAGAGAGAGAGAGAGGACGCAAGAGAGTGAGGGAGAGGGAGCGAGAGAGGACGATCGGGAGGGACGGGGAGCAAGAGAGTGAGGGAGAGGGAGCGAGAGACGAACCACTCCTGGGCGACGTGCACCTCGCACTCGGCGAAACATGCATCAAGCTCCTCATGGCCGTGCGACTCCAGATCGATCACGCAGATCTTCACGATCTGATCAGCCACCTTCCGTGAAAACGACGGCGACGACGAAGGCACCTCGCACTCACCGGGTGGGGGGAGAAGAAAGGGCGAGAGAGAGAGAGATCGTGCCCTAAATGGACAATTTTATATCGCAAATTTGCGACAGAATTTGCGATGAAAATTTTTCGTTGCACAATCCATCACTACTTAAGGACGGATTATAGACGAAAAATTTTCGTCGTGAAATCCGTCGCTACTTTGTGACAGATTAGTGAAAGATTTTTTTTTGTCGCTAATTTGTGCTCAATTTACAACGGATTTTGAGATAGGATTTTTTCGTCGCTAAGCCGTCGCTAAGTAACGACGGATTGTGCGATGAAAAATTTCTGTCACGAATTTCGTAACTAAATTCAATTTTACGGATGACTAGTTTTCTCTAGCTAATCTATCACAACTTTGCGATGAATTTTTTCCGTCGTAAATGTCCGTCACTAATTAGCATTTTTCTTATAGTGACATGATGCAGGTCATTCGGGTCTGATCCAGCTTCAACCATAGTGCACCAGGGTCTGCCTGAACAAGCAAACTCCCTCTTTCTTGACTTTCACATTCTAAAATTTTCTGGACTGGGTTCATGTCCATATCACATGTAGAATACCTTTCTTTATTCTGGATCTGTCAGATCTAAAAGTGCAATATGGATGGGGTCCACTTAAACTCTCAATTTGCCACCACCACCACCACCACCACCACCTCCACCTCCACCCACATCATCAAGCCTTGTCCCAACTACTTAGACCCACATATTTTGAAAGTTTGGGGTGGTTATGTAATTGTATTTCTCATAGACAGCTGTTTAATGATTCTCAAATAAACTCTAAACTGTTTAATTATACTTTTATATAGAGTAATTAAGGGGAGCAATACATGGCCTATAACAACTGGCATAATCTCTTCTCTCATCTGCAGTTGGGACTTGGATGCAGATTCAAATATAGTTATATTCCTTAGCTTCCACAACATCCATATTATAATATGGAAGGTGATATTCCAACTGGTTTGGGCATTTTTATCCTTGAATTTAAATGAACTCGGATTTTGATATATTGAGACTTGGATGGTGAGAAACTCATACTAAATCTACTTTTTTACATATAATTGGATTAAAATATCTATTAAATCCGAATATCCATTGAATCCGGTAGCAAAAATCAAAACCGTATCTGCATCTGATTATAATTTGATATGGTTTTGGCTTACCAAATCTGATTAAATAAACTGGGATTCAGCAGGATATCCCATAAAATCAGATTCATTGGCATCCCTAATTTTCAACGTGCCTTACAACCAAAGTTACAGCATCCACCTTCAAGATAATAGACCTAGCCACGCTGGCTCTGCTTGCCGTATTTACAGTCACTGTCTTGGCAGCATACAACTCCATGGGCTTACCCCTTGACCGCAGAAAGAGATTCTTAAACTTGCATCTTAGATTTTAGCTGGCATGCCAAGTTTGTAACTAGTGCAGTCAATTTTGCAAAGGAGCGGTACACCGGGACGGGCACCCATCGGGTGCAAACAGGTCGGGCTAATTGGGCTGCCTTGATACTTGCCAGACGAGCTAAATAGGCCGGACCCTGGCAACACTCAAAGTGAAAACTTAAAGGGCCTGGTCCAGTCCATCCCATTTAGTTAGTTGGGCTTAAAGTTGCCTCTCCCGACCCAGGTCAGGCCTGAACCTTGCAAGAACTCGAGCCAGTATTTTGCGGGCCTGGGTTTGGGTCAGTAATCAGTACTGTCAGGTCCAATTGGGCTGGTCCCGCCAGGGCCAACACTAAGCTTTACTACTTGTAAGTAATAGAATAAATTTCTATGGATAACCACGTTTCACCTGTTTACGTATAAAGCCTTTTTTTTTTTTCTATAGGCATTTTTTCTTAGATTTTGACTCTTATTGCAGTTAACTGCTTAAGCTTTTTGCACTTACAATGGGAAAGTTGAGAAGCTAAAAAGGAAACATGAAGGAAACGAATGAAAAACGAGTGGGAAGCGATGGAGAAAGCGAGAGAAAAGCGAAAAATAAAATAAAATTTAATATGAAAAATGCAAAAATCAAATAGAAAAGTGATGGAAAAATGAGGGAAAATTACGGTGCTTTCCGCTCCCCCGAAGGGTGCGTAATCCCTGTATAGGCGCTTCCGGTAACTATGGTTGAGCCAACATTGCAAGGAAAGATTTTAACGAACACAAAATTTTCTATGGTAAATTGTAGATCGTATGAAGGTGCTAGGAATATGGTAAATTAACCAAGCTTGAGAAATTAGGTATAGTGAAGGCATACACTGTAACTCAAGTGGGTGTGGGGTCAGAAAGAGATAGTTGGATGGTAAGGCCGCACTATCACAGGAGTTGAATGAAATAGTTAGATGGTTAGGTCATACTATATATATATATCATGACCGAGGGATCTTGTGTTTGAATTCAACAGAAATTATCCCTCAGTTTGCTTATAAAAAAAAAAAAAAAGGGCACCGCTTGTTTGGTAGGAGTCGTCAGTGCACGTCTCCTTGTAGTGGGACGTTGCGGGTTCAAAACCTCAGTGGTACATTGAATACTAACTGGTGGGGGTCTGTCTAACCCCAACTTGCCTTTTAAAAAAAAAAAAACTACACAATGAAAAATAGTTGTGCTAATCTTAGCCTGAGGACTATCACACGGATCCCTGGTGACACGAGGGAACACGTCACGGACATGTACAGTTAATATTTTAATACATTTAGATAATATTTTAATGGTTTTATTTTATATTTCATAAAAATGCATTTTTATTATTAAAATACCAAAAAAATATTGATTAAAATAAAAAGTTGTGTATCCTTGTGTCCTATTTTCTGAAAATTTTCAGGACTAGCACGTCAAACCTGTGTCCTTTTGTCCACACGTCTTAGTAACATAGCTTGAGCTATGTCACAAAGACACATGGACAGCAGGCCGCACGATGCGGAACGTGCAAGTTCGAAAATTTTTGAACAGGACATGAGGGCACACAATTTTTGAATTTTTAATCAATAAAAAATTAATTTTTTATATTTTAATATTAAAAGAGGTTTTTTTATTGAAATAATACTCAAAATCATTTAAATAATATTAAAATATTAATTGTACTAGTTAGTGTCCGTTTTCACGTATCCGATTGTGTCAGCTTCTGTCAGTGTGGACAAGCCACCAAAACGACGTGTCCATGTGACACAGAGCTTGAGGGGTCTTGAGTTCAAATCTCAATGGGTGTTATCCTTATCTCACAGCTTGCCTAGAACTAAAACTACTAACAAAACCTGCAATGGGTGTGTTCAGACCATAGTTACGGGAAGTACCATACTTCTCTCGAAAATAGAGGGCGATGCACGGAGGAAACTACTTTTCATTTGTGAGAAATATGCTTCTCACTCACTTCTCAAATTGCTTTCATATCGCTTCTTCTTTGTTTTTTGTATTTTTTATATTAGATTTTATTTTGTTCGCTTTTACCTCGCTTCCTTCATGTTTTCTTTTTCGCTTTTCACACTTTCAGAATCGCTTTCAAAACGAATCTCGCTTCCTATTTCATGCTACTTTTTAACATTAGCTTTTCTATTTCTGCTCCTCATAACTTCCCATATCCATTTAACTTCCTAGTAATTATGGTTCGGACTAGCTAAAGTTCAGATTTTAGAGCTGAAATTCTGTAAATACCTCAAATTTTTCACCTTCACTCACAAACCCTTTCCTCTTGCCACTGTGGCCCGCTCTCTAAATCCTTCAGAAAATCAGTTGGTCAACATCTGAGTTAGGGTTATTCAAAGTTCAAATTTTTTCCCCAAATTCAAATATTTTAAAATTCAATCTTCATTTTGACTCAATTTCAATCATCAATTTTTGCTTTTAAAAAAATGTTCAATTCTTTGTCTCTACCAGGGGTCCGAGATTTCAAATCCTTTATCCAGGGTTTGCCTTTTGCATCTCATTTCATATCATTTCATCGCATTGCATGTTATTGCATATCATTTTCGAGATCCAGCACTCTGGTTTTTCAAAATCTTCAATCCAGATTCAAGTTTTAAAACTCTATTTCAAAATCAATTTCAAATACCTAGGTTTTAGAACAATATTTTGCCATTTGCCAACCCCCGGGATCTTATATTCAAACTATTTTCTTTAGAAAGCAATATGGATTCTTTTAAACTCAATTTTTAACTGATCTCAATTCTCAGATGAGACCCATCTAGGTGATGTCGCTTTCAGATCCCTTCTTTTATCCAAATTTCTGAAATTTTAAAGTTTTAGTTGATTTCGGACTTTGTCTTTTTACCTTTTTGAATCTTTTTCAAAATTCTATTTTGGTTTTAAGTCAGAGATAGTGTTATCCCTCATCAATTTCCTTCATTTTGATCAAAATATCAGAGTTCCAGTCGGACTAGGACTCTATCGTAGAGTTTCAGTCGGATTAGGATTCTACGTTTCACTTTTACTTTTACCCATTTTCAAGAAAGTCTTTCAAAATCCTTCAAAAGAAGCTAAAATCTTAGAGTTTCAGTCGGACTAGGACTCTACCATAGAGTTTCAGTCGGATTAGAACTCTATCTTTCATCTCTATTTTTACCTGTTTTCAAGAAAATCTTTCAAAATCTTTCGAAAGAAATCAAAATTTAAGTTTTAGTCCGATCAGAACTCTATTCCAGAGTTTCAGTTGGATTAAGACTCTAACCCTGACTTCATTTTTTAGAAAATCTTTTAAAAACTTTTTCATTTATCTTTCAAAAAATCAAATTTCAAAATTTCAGAACTTTATTGTAGAGTTTCAGAATTTTAGGACTCTACCCTAGAGTTTCAGTCGGTCCAGACATATACTCTGATTTCATTTTTTTGCTCTTATTTTATTTATTTTTCGAAAACATTTCCAATTCTAAGAGTTTCAAAATTTTGGAACTCTATTTTAGAGTCCCAGTTGATTAGGACTCTAACCCTGGTTTCGTCTTTTTATTTATTTGTACTTATCTCTGAGAAGATCTTTCAAAACTTCTTCGTTTATCTTTCAAAAACCCAAATTTAAGAGTTTCAAAATTTTAGGACCCTAGTTAGGAATTTTAGTTGGTTCAGGATTCTAATTTTCTTGAATTTGTTCTTTGCTTTTATTCTCATCTGTTTTAAAAACTCTTTTTTAACCTTTATTCTAACATTTTTAAAGACTCAAATGTGGGGCTCACACACTGACGCCACATTCGAGAGATTTTCAATTCATCTAGGACTCTAGTTAATTTAGAATTCTGATCTTTACCTTTTGTTTTAAACCCTTTTTGAAAATCTTGTTTTGAACCCCTTTATTTTTAAGCTTTAAAACTCAATTTTTGAAAACTCAAATGGGGCCCACAGAACATGGCGCCACGTCTCAAAGAGGTTTTCAAGTTTGTTAGTGTCCTAATTGAATTAGAATTTCAAAAAGATCAACATTTATTTTAAAACATAACCTTTATTTTCACTTTTTAAAACCTTGTTTTTAAACCTTGAAATAACATCTTTTAAAATCAAATGTGGGCCTACAATAGGTGGCGCCACATTTGGATTTATTTTATGCTAATTAGGACTCAATTAGGTTAGTTAATTAGTGCCTTATTAGGTTAGAACTCCAAGCAAAACCACCCCCTTAATTGGATGAATTAGGAAGAGTTTTGTGAAAATAAAACTCTCTAAATTAAACCTAAAAAAAATCTATAAATAGAAGGCTATAGGGGGTCAACCCACATGCTTTTCTCTCCTCTCTCTCTCTCAAATTCGTGGCTCTCTCTTTTCTCTTTTAACCCTCCTCGCTTGCTGCAAAAAAAAAAAGAAAAAAAGAAAAAAGATAAGCCTTTTCTTCTTCTTCCTTTTCTTTGCTTTATTTTATTTTTTTTCATGAATTTTCACCATTGCCCCCCCCCCCCCTATGCATGAGTTTTTTTTTGTTCAAGCTCCATACTCCACGATTCAAGATGATGATACACAGATCATCCATGATTATTTTTACATTTTTGACCCGTTAGATTCATTGGAAATATATTTATTATATTAAATACCCAAAAAATATCTAGATTTGACCTTTTTATAGGTCGAATCTCTCTTTTAATCGCTAAATCAAATTTCTAACCATGCTTTCCTATTTTTTTTTTATTTTATCATATTCATGTTTATTTTAATTGTTTAATCATAAAATCATGATTCATTATATTATTTGCATATTTTTTTTATATTTTTAGCATAAATAATCCATGCTATTTTGTTCTAGGGTTTTAGATTCGTTATTTACGATTCTGACTGTTTGTTAATATATTTATTTTGCTAGTTTATATTCATTATAAAAATCTAAATTTTTTATGATGGAATCATACGTGCGTCAATAACTTTCAATAAAATTTTTGGATTATTTGGAGTTTTGTAACCTTGCTAAAAAAATCAAAAATCAAACTCTAATTCTTGTACCGTAAAAACACTATATAGAATCAAGGGCAGCTTATCAAGGCGATATCTTCCTCAACAGAGATTTGATAGATGATCCATAAATATCAGTACGTTTGTCATTATGTCTAGTATATGCTGTGAAATTTTCAGATTTTTTCATGGTCGTCTGCTATTTTTACTTTATCAGAAATTGGAATCTGTTTCTCAGAGATTGTTATGCATTGTTTAAGCCTTGGATCAATTTACACAGATTGTATCTCCCTAACCAAAGATTATTTTTCTGATCCGTAAGATGCCACGAATTAAGCAGTATGTCTAGTTTTATCAGTGTGATTTATGCAATTTTTGAGCTCTGTCTACTATTTTTATTTGAGCTAAGATCAAAGTTGTTCTTTTTGGAGCTGTTATGCGTTCGCCAAAATCAATCGTATATTGTCAGAATGATATGTCCCTAACCGGAGATACTTTTTCTGATATGTAAAAAAGATTAGTTTTGTTAAGATGTCTAGTTTTTATATATGAAATTTTATAAATTCTTATCACTGTTTTATGCCCGATTTGGGTCTGACACTGTGATAGATACATGCTTATGGGCAAAATCGCATATTTTTATATTTTTTATTTAATTTTCATATCAAAATAATGCCAAAATTTTTATTTTAATTTTAGGATTATTAGAAGTGTCCATGTCAATTTTTATAGATTTTGGAATTCGTTTGATGCGTTATTTAGTCAAATCATGAAAACAAGATGCCCGCAAAGTCCTGATTCAAGCGAAACACGGGCAAAAATTGATATTTTTTAATATTTCAAAATTTTTGAAAAATTTCATATTTTTAGGGTTTGATCATGTTCATAATCATTCTAGGGTGCTCCACACTCGAGTTGGTGTTGATTTGAATCCGTTTGATCCCTGAATTAAAAGTTTTACAATAATATTTTCTGAAAACCCTGATTTCAAGGCCATAGTCTTGTTTTCAGCGGCATTTTGGTCATTTTTCTCAACATTTCAAATTTTAAAGTTACTTTTTTATTATTTATTCAATTTTTCATCATCTTTTATTATGTTTATCTCAGGAAAGCATAGAAAAAAGTTTATATTCGGATAAATCCAGTAATTTCCAGATATTATTGGATAAATCCTGAAAAGCTGACATATCTCCACTAATAAGTTTGCTAATTTTGCAGGGACATTCAAGAGTATATTTTATTTTATTTTCTTTTTAATTTCGATGTAAATTATAATTATAACTATTAGAATAATAATTTAATTTCTTAATTAGATTATAGCTGCACTGCATATAGTTAAATTTTTTATATGATTCGTGTGATGAATGGTGATTCATGCATATTCAGATCCAACATGGTCTACACGAATGACATGTGCACTCGCTTTTAACGAGTTAATAAACTCGATTGCGTTTGTATTTGTGGTCATAGTCAGAATACGAACAATATCCAGATTTATCTTCTTTTAAGCCACAAATGGCCTGCACTCTTAGGATATCTTCAGAAATTATTGCATATTTTAAAGTTTTTTTAAGTATTTTGTCATTTTAGAATCAAATGAGATGTATTCAATACATATTTGTGGTTATAGTCAGGGATATGCAGAGAATGTATTTCATCTAAATTCTATAAGACACATAAATTTTTTTACAAAAGATTTCTCAAAATCTTTTCAGAAAATATTCTCTCAAATTGCATTCATGCATCATTTAGGTTAGAGTGTATCATGAAAAAGACTTCTTAGGGCCACACGCCCATCCTTTTGATCAATTCCAAAATCCTATCTCAGAAAAATCGATTTTCTCAAAGTCACCTGAGTATTTCTCAAAATCGATTTTCACAAAACTCTTGGTTTTTTAATAAATTTTCAATCTTTACAAGATCAATTCATGATTCTCCAAAATTTCAATACTTCTCAATTTCAGAATTCAAGTTCAGAAAAATCAACTTTCTCAGAGTTATTTGAATCTTCTTCAAAGGTCGATTTTCTCAAAACATCAGGACTTCTTCAGAAATCAATTTTTTTTTCTTTAAAAGTATTCTCCCAATGTGATTCACAATTTTCAAAGTATCATTTTTCAAAGAAAATTCTAAATATTCAAGGCATACATCATATTTTCAATCTGCATTTTTTCAAAGTTCATAGCATATGCCTGATTCTTTGTACATTAAAGAATAGAACATCGATTTAGCTAAGTTGAGTAAAGCAAAACACATGATTGATCCTTGGTTCGATTATCCTTGGTTATGGTGCTAGAAATGGTTGAACCTCGTACCGACATGCAAGTCTCATTTCTCAGAATTTTTTCGCCTTTTAAAACGGAGGCGAGTTATTTTTATTTTATTTTTTCAATTGTCAGTTTGACTTGTAAAAGTAAAAATTTTGCAATAATAACAAATTCCTACTCGCATCGCAATTCCATTGCTTGAATTAATTTAGGGTATGTAGGTGCCTCAACTTGATGGGATTTGGATTCAAATCACAGCAATCCTCTGAGATCTCAAGGGTTGTAGTGATTTCGAAGCAGAATGATTTGAAATCACAGGCTCTTGAACGTGAGATTCCAACTTTTAGAATCGCTTTCTTATGCTTCCTTGAAAATCAATTATGTGAGAGCCATCCAAACTTAATGTCATGAATTTTCTTTCCATTTAAACCCCAAAAATCGTTAGATAAGAATTCCAAGGGCAAGCAATCCCAACTCAGTTGGATCGAGCCACAGCTCCAATTATACGTGTCCCTTAGAATGCAATGCATCACCATTGCCGTTTATGATCTTGTAGACTGCTGACGTGAGAAAACTGCAGTTTCTCCGTACATCATGTTCACTCAAGTGGTTTTGGTGCTGTGACAAGGAGACGAACACTAATCGTGATTGGATACAAGTTTGAAATACAGCAGGTTCACATATTTTTCAAAAATAGGTCATGAGGGCAGATATTTTTTTCTTTTTAAAATGAATAAAAAGTTTTTGATATATAATATATTTATTATTAAAAATTTATTAAAAACTTTAAAACATATTTAAAATTAATAAAATCAAGAAAAAAATTCAGAAACACACCTAAACTTTGCACCACAATAAAAACATGCTTAGTTTTCCACTAAATGTAGGCTGCAATTACCCAAACTTAAGTATATTTTTATCATTGACAAAACTTTAGTATGTTTTTAAAACTAAAAAAAAAGAATATTGTTTTGAGGACAAATCAATAATTTTATTCTACTAACTCAACTTGGGTTGACGATAACCCAAAGTTCAATTGCTGAAAATATGTTTTTAACTAACAGAGAATAAGTACGTTTTCAACAACATAAAATAAAAAAATTGGTGCAATTTTATTATTGCCAAAACTTTAGGCATGCGTTTTCTCAAAATTTTCCTAAGACCCAAATTCTAGGGGTGGCAAACGGGTCGGGTTGGCGGGTCAGCATACCTCAACCCGAACCCGTTTATTAAACGGGTCGGCTGTGGCAAACACTAACCCGACCCATTTAATAAATGGGTAACCCGACATGAGCCGCCAACCCGTTTAATGAATGGGTTGGGTCGGGAAAACGGGTTGGTAGGTAGCGGGCGGGTTGGCGGGTCGGGTTGGCAGGTTGACCCGCCCACCTAACCCGTTTATTAAACGGGTCAGCCGGGTTGGCATACCCCAACCCGAACCCGACCCGTTTAATAAACGGGTTAGGCAGGTTGACCCGTTTATTAAACGGGTTGGCTTAAGCCCAACCCGAACCTGCCTAAGAGGCGGGTTGGCGGGTCGTGTCAGGTTTTGCCACCCCTACCAAATTCATGTTGCACATTACGTATCGTGTCCCCGTGTCATTTTGCATGTCCCCGATGGCGTGGTTTCGGTACAAAAGCACCGCCACCATGTTGCTTTTACCATTCTCTTTTTCCAGGTACTCTTTTTTTTTTGTTTTTTCGGACTGTCGGCAGATCTGCCAACTCAAAAACTCTCATTCTGAGTATATGACCAAACAACCTCTCTCTCTCTCTCTCTCTCTTAAATGTTCTTGAATCTTGTCTACTCAAGGTGGCCCCCCCAACCACATGAACAAACAGCCTGGTTGAAAGCTGTATTTCTCCCCCATTTGTTCCTCTCTTTTTTTCATTGCCAACAACCCCTTAAACCACATCTTCTCCTTCAAGAAACCCACACCCTCAGATCCAGTCTCTCCTTCAACCATCCATGGCTACCATCCTCAAAGCCCTAAACAGGGAGGGTGATGCCTCATTGCCTATCTCTCAGAGAGAAGAAAAGATTGGGGTTGGCCTCAGAAAAAGAATCACATCCTTTTACGAAAGGTACCCTTCTGATTCACAGACCTCTGCTTCCACTAATGCCTTCTCTTGGTCTTTTAGGAGGTCCAAGTCCATGTCTGCTATTGGGGATGCAGCAGGGAGCTCCCTGAGAAGGTGGTGGCAGTGGGGATGGGGTTGGTTCTCTTCAAAGAAGGATGGTTTCTTTAGGGACATTGAGAACAATGAGGGAGACCCCATGTTGGGTTTTGGGCACAAGTCTGGTTGGAGCCATGTGTTCAGTGTGGTGAGGGCTCAGATAAAAAAGCTGGTGGCCTCTCCCACTCCCATTCAGAGGTTTCAGTATGACTCTTTCAATTATGCCAAGAACTTTGATGATGGATCCAGACATGAAGGTTAGATGGGGATATGGATTCTTGCATTATCTTGATCTCCTTTGTTGAATAAGCCACTCCCATTCCCAAAAACTCTAGATGTATTTTGTTCTTTGGAGGATCTCTCATGAACTTGTAAGTATTGTTTTTCTATAGGTCTTGATAAAAGCCTTTGTGATTTTTTTTTGTCAAAGGATGAATAGATCTTGGGTTACTGTAAAAGCATGTGGGTGATTGGCCTTTAAGAAGGTTCTTATTAGGACCATTACCTTTAGTTGGGGACAGATCTGATGTGATCTGCAGAGAATTGAAGGCCAATTTTGTGGTTAGATCTGCCAAGGTCATTCAAGCCTTTACTATTCTGATAAGTAAATTGCGACTCTACAATGTATTACTGTCCTTGTAGACATTTGTGTAGAATTCATGAAGATTTTGATAATTATTAATAATGTGAACAGCTGTTTGGTGATTTTTGAGTTTGGTCTTTGCTTGCTGGATCCAAGATTATAATTTTTTGCTCTCTCTCTCTCTCTCATGTTGACTTAATGTGTTATTGACGACGTTGGTATGCTTATTTGTGTAAAATAAATTTCATGGTTGGAGAATGGTAACATGGAGTTGGACTTTATCCATTGTTTAAGATATGGCATGGATCCAGATGCTACTGTGGGAGATTGATTTTTAATTTGATTGCTACTTGGATTTTGGTTTTCAGTTCATTGCCTTTTTTTTCTTGACTTAGTTTGATACCTTGCCACCTCTTTTTCTCAAGAGAAAGGAAAGGCTTGGATTGTATTGTACGATTTTAAAGCAAAGGAAAAAAAAGATATATTTCGATTAAAGGCTCATCGAGGTAAACACTCTGCGCATGTTTTTCCCATCATGCACATGGGGGCTTAACACCCACCACGGACCGGGACGTGATTCCTCTGAAAGGGAGGTGGTAACATTGATTTTGGAGCTTTCTTTTCGCAAGGAAAGAGAGCAACCTGTTTGATTGCCGTATTGGAGCTTGCAATAATGCCTCGTGCTTTCAGCTTTTCCGCAGAAAGCTGAAGTTTTCCCCGGCACACAAACGTCTCTAGGTCACATATTTCCGTAATATGCATCCAAATTTTGGTGGGGGTCAGATGCAGACACACTTTCTTCAATCCATCAAAGGATTCAACTTAAGAGCAATTTGCCTAAGGGCGCGTTTGCCTTCCATGGACGCACTCTCTTCGGCATCCAGAAAGCAAATTCTCGGATGGAAAATGTTTCTGATGAGAGAGGGAGACTCCGTTTGATTTTGAGCATCCTTTTTCGCGAGGAAAGAGACCTGTGTTTGCATATTGTCACACTAGTGGGCCCGGCCAGCAAAAATGCATAGTAACTACCATCGGAGGCTTTCCTTGTCTGGTAGGAGCAGCTAGTGCACGCTACTTTGTGTTGGAACGTTGCAGGTTCAAAACCCAATGGTATAGTTGTATAACTAGTAGGGGGTCTGCCTTGGATGTGGTCAGTGACAACCGTTTCAAAGGGCAATAGTGGATCAAACATTATGACCTTTCGCCGCGTGGGGTCACGTCCTGCCTCGAATTATGCCCATGTTCTAGATGGATGCCACCTGTCGACGCGTTCAGTGATTTGGAAGCATCCGTGCCCATTCAGGACGAGTGGCACCTACCGTACAAAGACACGTGCAATCTAGTTAAATTACACGAGACATGCCATTTTGTGCAATTTTTTTTTATTAAAAGTAGCACATAACACAAGAGCAAGTTGAAGAATCCCTATCACATAGACGAGTACAGCATAGTGACAAAAGTTAAAAACGGCGAAATGTCGTTTTTTAAAAACTCATGAGAAATTGAAATTTTTTCATAAATCTTGCATTTTTGGCAAAATCTCGGCAATAAAAAAATAAAAAATATTTTTCATAAGAAAATACTGATAAAAATTATTTAAAAATAAAAACACATGAATTTTTCATGATAAATAGAAATATCGTTTTTAAATGATGGTATTTATGTTTTTATTTTAAAAATCTCAGGAGAAAATTTCATTTTAAACTTTCAGGCAATTTCTTAAAATATTATCGCAAGATTTTCATAAAATCTAGCTATATTTGCCACTATGGAGTATATAGTCACTTTGGATGACATTCATCATCATGTATCATGTGGATTCACAGCATGTGTGGAACTAAGCTTCTTTAGCCCTAGAACGCTCTTGATTATGTGCTTGATTCTATATAATAAAACTAGTAAATGAACCAACGGGTTCCACTTGTCTGGTAGGAGCACCTAGTGCATGTCACTTTGTGTTTGGAAGTTGCAGGTTCAAAACCCAATGGTATAGTTGTACGGGGTAGTTTGCCTTTCAAGAAAAAAAGACTTGTAAATGAAAATCATAGAAATATCATTCGACTTTGTTCATGGGGATTTCCCTTATGCTGCCTTATCTAAAATTATGTTCCGTTTCGATCGGAGCCTTGCATTGGTACCGAAGCTCCATGCACTTCTATGTATTGCCAAAATGTGGTTTTGATCCAAGGGGTTTGGCGTAGTGGGATGGGGGCCTAGATTGTTGAAGAACAATCTACCTTAAATTTCATGGGTGTCACCCCCTTTGCATAAGTTGAAGCTTGGCGATTCCTTGGGGTCGAAGGGTAAGCCCTCGGAGTTTTACGCCGACATGAACAAAGACCGTAAGTATGGCAGGCTGAGCCAGCACGGTTAGGTTTATGTGCCCGAAGCAGTTTCTCCAAGTAAAAAAAAAAATGTGGTTTTAACCCACGAAGGCTCCATTAATGTGATTGAAAGGGTTTGTGGACATCACCATTTGCTGAGGTACCTACACCAAAAAATGGGTGAATGAAACGGTCATGTGCTTGATCCAACCATGTGTGCTTTAAATTCACTGGAAAAGCCTTTAGTGGAGGCGAAGACTGCTACTAAGGCGCTGTTTGGAAAGTGACAGTCGGAAGTTGCCAGAGTGGTAAGTGTGAAATCCTAACTTCCAAAACTGCTTGGAAGCGAAGATAAAGGGAAAAAAATTAGAGCTTTTAGAGTTTGAAGCTACACTATTCTCATTATTATAGCCCTTGGGGCAGGGTCCTAGCCTCAGAATTTTACTCCACCTGCATGACGACCGCCAGGGTGACGAAGCAGATCAGGTCATGCTGAACATTAGCGTTTTTGCTCATGCCGACATCGTGGCCATCCGATTTGCATTTTAAAAAGCTCAAAAGTCAACAAAACCACGTGGCATTCATCCAAAATGCAAACAGACGGCCACGATGTCGGCATGAGCAAAAATGCTCATGTTCAGCCTGACCTGATCTGCTTCCCAGGATGACCAGGTTTTTGTGTTGGGTGCAGTTTCTTCAGGTTATAAATAGAAAAAAAAATAATTTTCAAAACTAGTCTTATTTTACGCCCGTCCTTCTAGTTTTTCCTTTTGTGCCCGTTAAAAAAATAAAATAAATTGCTAAAAAAAAGAATAAAATAAACTTCGGTGGTGGGTGGGGTGGTAATACCCGTGCTGCCCGGAATTTGGTAGTTTAAGAGTTTCACAAACAGCTAGAGGTCATTGGGGGCCAGTCCTCCATTGTTGAATAATTAATAATAAAAATAAAGTAAATAACAGGTACTAAAATAAAAAGAAGAATAAACAGCAGATAATAAATAAAACGGAAATTTTCATTTAGGGTCCTACCTTTTGCATAATATTACAGAGCTAGTCCTACTTTTTATGTAAAAAAAACATATTAGGACCTAACTTTTCACTGAATCTGTCAAATAGACACCTCAATTGGATTAACTAGGGTTAACCTTGAGTTATGTACTTCAAATTACTAAAATGCCCCTATTGCATGGTAAAATAGGTAAACTACACCTTTTTCAAACCAAATATTAAAAATAATGTTTTATATAGATCTTAACAATGAAATAAACTTCAGATCTCTAGTTGATTTTTTCGAAGAACAGTTTTTTTTGATAGGCAAGCAGGGGGAGAGGGGTTAGGCAAACCCCCACCAGTTATTATTCAATCGTACCACTTGGGTTTTGAACCTGCAACATCCCACCCCAGGGAGACGTGCATTGACAGCTTCTACCAACCACACGGAGCCTCGTCGGTAAATTTTTTTCATTGAAAAGTTCCTCAATCCACATGCCTTCTCAGAAAGCGTGGGATTCTACCAACGGGGGCTCCGCTTGTCTGGTAGGAAAGAGCTACTAGTGCACGTCACCTTTGTGTTTTTTTTATTAACTGTTCTAAATTAGGGGTGGCAAAACCTGACACGATCCGCCAACCCGCCTCTTAGGCAGGTTCGGGTTGGGCTTAAGCCAACCCGTTTAATAAACGGGCCGACCCGCCTAACCCGTTTATTAAACTGGTCGGGTTCAGGTTGGGGGTATGCCAACCCGCCAACCCGGCTGACCCGTTTAATAAACGGGTTAGTCGGGCGGGTCAACCCGTCAACCCGTCTGCCAACCCGACCCGCCAACCCGTCGACCCGCCAACCTGACCCGCGAACCTGAGAACCTGTTTACCCGACCCAACCCATTTATTAAATGGGTTGGCGGGTCGTGTCGGGTTACCCGTTTATTAAACGGGCCGGGTTCGTGTTTGCCACAGCCGACCCGTTTAATAAACGGGTCGGGTATGCTGACCCGTCAACCCGTCGGGTCGACCCGCCAACCTGACACGATTGCCACCCCTATTCTAAATACGTCAGTGAACTTGGTGGTGTGAGTGAGGTGTTTTTTTCATCATTACCAAAAAAAAAAATCGTAAGCTCAAATATCACGAGTGCCTTTCTATGGTACCGTTTGGATGATGCCCAAAACCCAGTTTAGAATTGGGTTTTGGGTGAAAACCAAGTTTTTTGCCCAAAACCTGGTTTTCATAACCAAGTTTTGCCAAAACTTTTTTTTTTCGATAGAGAAAGCTGGGGTTAGACAGACCCCTACCAGTTATACAAGTATACCATTGGGATTCAAATTTGCAACATCCCAACCAGACAAGCAGAGACCCGGTTGGTTTGGACAAAACTTGGCTAAGTGAAAAAACACCTCACCTCCCCCCATGTTGAAAACCTGGCTTATCAGGGGAGGGGTTATCTCACCCCCACAACATCCCCCTCAAGGGGTGTCAGTCCATCCTTGCTCTCTCACACCCTAGTTCAGTCTGGCCATTTTTCCGACAGGTGCAGTACCAGTCCGGCCATTTTACAGACAGTTGCTGGATGGAAAATGACTGACTTTATTTTTTATTTTTAATAACCAAAAACTTGGTTTGGACACCCAAACAAATCAAGAAACAAGTATTGGCAAACCAGGTTTTGCCCCTTGCCATCCAAACCGCCCCTATGACAGGTCATATAGAAGCATCCATGGAAGGTAGGTGGAACATAGAGATTGGTAAGACATCCAAACCGCCCCTATGACAGGTCATATAGAAGCATCCAAACTGTTCATTATGACATATTATAATCAGGGTTATGATCCACCAACCTGCTAGTTCTTTTTATGAGGCACAAGCAGGAGAATTTATCCTGGAAGCAGAACTGTTGAAACTTCGCGAAATACTCACAAGAGTTTATTTACAAAGACTTTATGGGTTGTATCTGAAGACATGGAAAGGGATGTTTTTATGTCAGCAGCAACAGAAGCCCAAGCTCATGGCATTGTTGATCTTGTAGCGGTCAAAAATAGCGCAAATTTTGTGTAAATCGGTAGGAATACATGGCATGTAAATGCCATATAATATATTGCTATCCGCAACCCAACTATCCCAAAAATGATCTTTTTTTTTTCTTTTTAAGATAGTCCAAAGAAAAAACACCCCATCACCAACCACATATTGGTTGGCCTTCCATTGAAAAAACTCTTGAGGTCCCTCACTCATCCGGGGAGTACACCGAGCTTCGACCTTACAGGAAGCGACGGACGCTGCCCATGAGTTTTGAACTTGTGACATCCCAACAATTTTGTGACATTTACAAGTTATTCGCCCTACAACCCAGCTTCGACCTTACAGGAAGGGACGCCACCCATGAGTTTTGAACTTATGACATCTCTACAATTTTGTGACATTCACAAGTCGCGCACCCCTACAAGATGAGTGGAGCCCACGAGGGCTCTAAAATGATCTTTTGCCTATCCTACTGCCCATTGCTTAATTAAATTGTTTACATGCTACGCCTTTAAAACGTCAAATTTCTACAGCTCAAACAAATAGCTTGTCATCGACATCTTTTAGATGCTCTAGATCTAGTCAAACCAGCCCCATGCGTCTACCATATTTAAATAATAACAATAACGTAAAAATGATTGAAAGTTGGAGATAGTTTGATGGTCATAGCTGTCACATTATTCTCTAATGAAGCTTTCAATTGTATGTTGCCACATGTGGTGTAGGGGTGTCTATGGGTTGGGTTTGGCTCGAGCTCAGTTTGGCTTAGACCCGGTTTGGCACAAACCCCACCTACCAATCCATATAGGGTTAGGGTTTGGTAATAAAGAAGGAGGTCCAATTAGAATTTGTCTCGGACCCTAGACCCTGCTTGGTATATGAAGCCGGGTATGGTTTGTGAAATTTCATACCAGACCCAAGTCTAATCCGAGTTTCGGATAAAGATCCTAATTTTTCAATGTACCTAAAAGGTTAAAAAATATTATTTTACCTGGTTTAGACTGGCTCTGGTTCATGTAATCCTTATAGGACTATGATTTTTTTTTATACTAGACCCAATTGGATCTGAGTCTAGATCCGCTATCAAGACCTCAAAATCAAATCTGGTTTTGGACTTACCTGGGTTTTGGACCAGATCTGGCCCATTAACACCCTTACATCCCTAGGTATAATAACACTTGGCAATAAAGATTCTCTATACATTATGGGTGAGTTTGTGTGAAAGTTAAGGCTTACCCAACTCTCAACCCCTTCTTCCTCCCAAACAACTTTCTTTCTGCAGTTTGTCCCAAGGTTGTGTTCCTAGCCTTGGAGTTTTACGCCATCGGCACTACGACAGAAGGTATGGCACACTGAGCCGGCATGATTAGGTCTTTTTGTCGAGTGCAGTTTGTTCGGGTTATAAATCCAATCTATATCCTCAAAATAGTACTCTTTAAGTCTTCTCAAAATATATTCAGTCAGAAGGCGTGGTGATCTGTCTTTCTCTCAAACAATTGATCTTAGATCCAAGAACTTAAGATCCTTGTTTTAAGGCATTTTTTGCTCCAAATCAGTGGATCTCTAGTCTGATGGAGAGGGGTCAGACTAGAGATGTATGGATCTCAAAGCCCTTGATTTTCATGCTCGAAAGAGATTCAAGGGATTCTAATGCATCCTTATGTCTCTTTTGTTTCATGCAATTTTCATGGGAAAATGCTGAACAATATTGATGTAATCCTTTCCCGCTTTGAACGAAACAAACATCAAATCATCAAAATCATTATGAAGGAAAAGTTTCATGCTGGCACAAGTGAGCTCTAATTTTTTTTACCACCTCCCGCTTTTCATATATCTCCCTGTTATGAAAGCTTTCACATGGAAAAGGTGAGCTAGCTGGATTTTTTAAAAACTCTGTTTATACTCATGTAAAGCCTTCTCTTTACATGGCAAGAAGCATGTTTGATGGGATGGTAAAAAGAAAGTAACTCAATTTTGTTGACCCTTAATGAAAGGCAAGTTGAAATATCAACAAATGATGACATTTTAGTCTCTTTGTTTGACTAAGAAAAGGTCAATTGAATGATTTTTAGATTGAAGCATAAATTACAAAAAAAGCGGTCTGCTAAAATATTATTCAAAATGTTAGGCAGCCTTCTGTAAATAACTGATGAGTTTGGAGTTTTTTCATAAATTACTCTAACGTTTAATATAGTCTACAGCAACTTAAGAGACATGGCATAATTGGTACCAATTTAACAGACATGGCATATTAATGTTGTTGATCTTCAAACGCAAAAGTAAACCAAACACATAATGTGTTTGCTCCATTTGGGGGTTGGGGAAGCGTACCCACGGAGTTTTAAGCTGCAGACACCAACTCGGTCCATGATCAACGTGACACTTCTTAGCATATAATGGGATGTCCGAACATTATTAGCAACGATCTCAATCTGTCGCTAAACAGTTTAGCGATGGATTAGCGATATATAACTTTCATCACAAAATTCTAGTCGCTAATTAGCGACGAAAACTATTTGTCACAAGTTTCGTTGCTAATTTGCGCCGAATTAACGAATGCCATGATTCGTCGCAAGGCCGTCGTTAATATGCAGAGATTTGGTTTGGCGACGGATTAAAATTCATCGCAAAAACATTGGTCGATTCACTTTTGAGACGGATAAATATTCGTCCCTAATCCGTCACTAAATTAGACGCCGATACTAAATAGCGACGGATAATATCTATCGCTAATCCGTCGCAAACAATAAAAAAATTTTGTTTAAAACATAAATATCGAGAAAAAATTCTCGTGATACAATTTATATTTCCTGTACAATTTATATTTTCTGTGTATAAAAAACAAAATACGCATAAAAATACATATAAAAAATAACTAAAATAATTTATCGATCCATTATAATCCTTGTCAAGTTCTAATTATTTATAAGTGAACATTTACAAAGATTTTCTTTTGAAATAACAAGAAGGTACAACAAATTCAACACATGAATCTAATCATCGCCAAGATTCTGTACATCATCTTCTTCATTGTCTCGATTTGCCCCTTCAGCTCCTCTACGCTGATTATCTCCAGCAACCTACAAGAGAAAAAAATGTTAGTATTGATAAACAAAATATAATAAAATAAATTATATGCAATGCACCTAAGTTAAGGCAATCAAAGTAACATGAGTCAATTACACATAATCTAGCTAGCAATAAAGTGAAAGATATTAACAAAATTCAGATATGTTTTAAGGCCGACATAAAAAATTCACAATGATTCAATCATGCAAATATGTGTTCTAATCATGCATATACTAGCTTGAAATCTAACGACATAAAATAAATCACATGAAACTTTCATACCTGAGAGGCACCTGCAGACGAAGTTTTCTTGTCCTGAAAAAAACTACACAACTCATTACAGACAACGTCGGAAATTGCTTCATGTAAATAGTCACGCATTGTGTCCTTAACAAGCTGACGAACACCATCCCAAGAATTAGGCGAGTCAGTCGATGCTTGGAGCTGATGCTGACGGGAGAAGTCTGAAAGCCATGGCTGGAGGAGGCAACGACTGGTGAGGTGTTCATATTACTCTCAAACCCGAACACACAACCCTTTTTAGGTTCACCTGTTACAGTCACCCATGTTGCAGGATCAAAAGGCGGATGCTGAGTGGAGTCATAGCCATATCGCTCTACCATCTGTTGCTCGTATGACTCCTACTAAGTAATGATTATAATGTGGATTAATAATTAAGAATTATAATGTTTATGATAACTTTTATATTACAATGTTTATTAATACAATAAATATATACAGTTGTCATTCTCACCTTCTCTGATACGAACTCTCCCATGGTCTTACATTTATGTGTTTCAACAAACACATCCTTGTATGGCACAATGTCTCCTTTTTCTGCTTCCTGCGAAGTTAAATGATAAAAAAATTATTTAACAGGTATGCAACAATACTTATAAAATTAACAATATATATATTGATGAGTTACCATTTTCTTCAGGTGGCTCCCAAAAGTCCTAGATCTACCTGTGTGTAGATGGGCATCAGGCATCTTTGCTCGGTTTTGTGCAGCCTTCGCTGAGCGGTTTCGAAATTCATACCCCGCCCACTTGTCGCACATTGCATCCCAAACATCTGACCTGATAGTAGGAGGGTCATGACTCTTCCACTGCAGTGGATCATTTATCTCGCTTGATGTTTTTCTTGTTGCAGTCTTCATATTGTGCAACATGTCTGAAAATCGACTGACAACCACCTTCTGCCACACCTTTCTCGCATCCTGCTCCTCCATCGTAGTCGCAAAGTGATTCGAAGCCTATAAATAATTTCAGAAAGTTAGTAGACATGACTATAACAAAAAATTAAATATGAAACACATTAACTATGAGAAATAATTGTATACCATGAATGATGACCACAATCTGTCCAACACTTTCTTCAGGTACTCTTTTCATTGAGCGACCGGTCCTGGTAGATGTTGAAATAGTAAATACCTAATCTCTTGTATTACCTCTTGTGGCTTAAACCTCGCACTGCACATGAATTAGTATAAATTAATTATTAATATACAATATTTATAAGATAAGTATAGGATAAGTGAAAATGAAATACTTACGGTCGATTATCGATATACACTATTCGAATGGGTCATTGTATGTCAGACTGAGAAGACCCTGCATCCAACATTGTCTCGTGACTTGTATGAACAACTGGTGTAAGTGGGTCATGTGCAGGCAAAGCATCATCTATAGAAAAATGAGTTACAAAATTCATACAATGCACATTTAAACTAATTAAGTATATAATTAGTTAAATGATATACCTATCGAAGCAACCCATGAAAATGAAGGTTGAGACTGACTACCACTGGATGCTCGACCACTATAACCTCCACGAACCATATTTTAATAAATAAAAAATGTCATGCAATATATTCAAACATTGCAATACCTTCAAATTATTCAAATCATTGTAATACATTTCAATACATTCAAATCATTCACATCATTCACATCAAATATTGCAATACATTAAAACATAAGATATGACATCACTTGTTAATCAAGGATAACTTATCCTTAACTTGTAATACAATTTGATCACTTACACAACTCTATATCATCATGGATACATAACCAAATAAAAAATAACTTCATGCAAGACATTCAAACATTGCAATACATTCAAATAATTCAAGTCATTACAATACATTTCAATACATTCAAATTATAACTCTATACCTATTGAAGATACATAATCAAATCGAAAATAACTTCATGCAATACATTCAAACATTGCAATATATTCAAATCATTCAAGTTATTACAATACATTTCAATACATTTAAATCATTCACATTAAATATTGCAATACATTAAAACATAAGATATGACATCACTTGCTAATCATGAATAACTTATCCTTAACTTGCAATACAATTTGATCAGTTACACAACTCTATATCATCATGGATACATAATCAAATCGAAAATAACTTCATGCAAGACATTCAAACATTGCAATACATTCAAATCATTCAAGTCATTGCAATACATTCAAATCATAACTCTATACCTATCGAAGATACATAATCAAATCGAAAATAACTTTATGCAATACATTCAAATATTGCAATGCATTCAAATCATTCAAGTCATTGCAATACATTCAAATCATAACTCTATACCTATCGAAGATACATAATCAAATAAAAAATAACTTCATGCAATACATTCAAACATTGCAATACAGTCAAATCATTGCAATGCATTTCAATACATTTAAATTATTCACATCAAATATTGTAATACATTAAAACATAAGATATGACATCGCTTGCTAATTATGGATAACTTATCCTTAACTTGCAATACAATTTGATCAGTTACACAACTCTATATCATCATGGATACATAATCAAATCGAAAATAACTTCATGCAAGACATTCAATCATTGTAATACATTCAAATCATTTAAGTCTTTGCAATACATTTTAATACATTCAAATCATAACTCTATACCTATCGAAGATACTTAATCAAATCAAAATTAACTTCATGTAAGACATTCAAACATTGCAATACATTCAAATCATTCAAGTCATTGCAATACATTTCAATCTATTCAAATCATAACTCTATACCTATCAAAGATACATAATCAAATCGAAATTAACTTCATGCAATACATTCAAACATTGCAATACATTCAAATCATTCACATCAAATAGATGTATGTATTAGAAGATGTATTTCACTAGCTCGAGAAATCTTCCTCATCACTTGTTTGACTTTCATATTCTTCTCCTTCCTCTTCCTCTTTGTCATCTTCTTCTTCTTCTTCATTAGGTGCCCATCCACTTGGTATATCATTTGGATCACATTCTTTTATGCATATGCCATCGACTAATGAAGATATGATATGCATATCATGCGCGACATCGTGACCATAAGAGAAGTCATACATATCATCTGATTGATAGTAATCACTCTCTTCAGTTAACTTGTCTTCCTATAATTGATCATACTCGGGGTATAATTTAGACTTCACCTTGCAAACTGCCCACCATTCATTTCTATTGGACTTCCTTGTACTCGGATATGAAGTATAATAAACTTGTTGAGCTTGCGAGACTAATATGAATGGTTCATATATTTCAAACCTTGATTTATGATTCACTTCCACAATGCCTGAGGCATTATCAACTCTTGTTGATGTGGGATCAAACCAATGACACTTGAATAAAGTTACCCTATTATTTATACCTAAGTAAGTCAAATCCATTATTTCTTCTATAACACCGTAGTAGTCATGTTCATTTTCAACCTCCCATGTGTGCTCCAACCAGATAACATACCATATGCAGAGAAGTCACTGATTGTCCATAGAACAACAACCTTCATATTAAAGTTATATTTTTTGTGGGCATCGTACGTGAGAACACCATCATCCCATAATACTTTCAGTTCATCAATCAATGACCTTAAATATACATTAAGATTTTTGCCTGAAGAGGTCAGACCAGAGATCAATAGAGACAAGAAAAGATTTTGACGCTTCATACATAAGCTTGGAGGAAGGTTGTATGGGGTTACAAATATTGGCCAACACAAGTATAGAGTTGATCTACCCTCAAATAGATTAAATCCATCTGTACATAAACTGAGTCTAACATTTCTCACTTCCATTGCGAAGGTTTGATGAGTACGATCAAAGTGCTTTCAAGCTTCTGCGTCAACAGGATACGTGATCTTGTCTTCATCATGTCGAACTTTAGTTGCATGCCATCTCATGTTTTAGCTGTCCTCAAAGACATATACAATCGTTGCAATCTAGGGATGAGAGAGAAGTGAAAAAGTGACTTGTATGACATTTCTTTTGACCTCGTGCCACCATTGCCTCTTGTCTTTAGCTTGAACCGAGGATGCCCACATGACGACATGATCTGATATTTTTCTGATCTTTGAAATACAACTTGCAGTGATTTGGACAAGCATCTATCTTTTGATATCCCATACCTAGAGCGTTTACCATAACCTTCGTACGATAGAAATTTTGTAGCAATTTTTCATCTTTGAGCAACACACTCTTCATAATAGAACACAGACAGTCAAAACATGATTGACTCAAATTAAAATCAGACTTCAGATTCAACAGTTGAAGAACTGTAGACAAGATAGTGTGACTCTCGCAACCATTCCAAAGTGGCTCATCAGCATCTTTAAGTAAATCATAAAATCTACTAGTTGCATCATTTGGTGCTTCTTCCTCTACCCCAGTTGGTACATCACTAGGACCCATAGCAGAACCCAGTTCTGGTCTTGTGGCATCAAATATCAAATCCACATATGGATTATCGTGCACCACATCTATCGTGCATCAAAATTATTTCTAAATTCTTCACCATGAAACGTCTAATTCTGATAATTACTCACAAAACCCTTCTTGTATAGGTCATGTCTAACTCCATAAGGTTTTACAAATCGATTGTTCTTACACATCATGCAGGAGCACTTAATCCGACATGTGGGATCCACTGTACTGATACTTGCTATTGTAAATTCAATAAAACTCTCAATACCATTCATATATTCAAGCGATACCTCATTGTCAACTATTCTACAGTACATCCATTCACAATTTGTAGTCATTTTGTCGTATGATGTTACAGATATTATCCTAACCAGTTAAAAGAGAATCATCAGAATGCTATGATGAAGAAAATATCAAATTTATCATGTATTCATGGTAGATGTAATGATTTAATATATATCACACACACACACACACACACACACACACACACATATATATATATATATATATAATATCATACAATCACAAGAACTATGATGCATGAATTGATAACTTAATATTTTCATGTACAAAACCATTTATTTGAAGCATGTTTGAAGCATTAATAACTTATCATTCATTTTCAAGTGCAAACTCATTCATAATATGATACATTCATTTGAAACATATTTTTATGATATAATTTCACATGAAAGTCATAATCAAATTGAAAGTAACTTCAGGCAAGTATGAATACAATCACATCAAACATTGCAATACATTCAAATCATTCATATCAAAACAATGTCAAACATGTACCTGCAACAAACACACTCCAATATCCCTCTAACTACTACCATGACTAGCATAGAATCTGAACTCCAAAAATAAGAATACTTCTATTTTTATACATTAAAATCATGCTCAACATGATCTTCGAACTCCATCAAAGCAGTCCTAGATATCCACAACTAAGTGAGTGTGTCAACAGAAAAATGTTGTATCCAAGAAATTAAATAACTTGTGATGCATGTGCATCACTTACTCACCACAAATATTTACCCAATTTGCATTGCTTTTGTTACTTACCACGGGTTGCATGGCACAAGCAGGATCTGTTGAGAAATCTGTAAGAGACACTGTGTTAAAATGAAGTTTATTACCCGATAACAAAGAGGGTGACGCCCCCTATTGGAAACGAGCCCAGACACAACCCTCTGGTGAAAGCGAGACAAATAAGGGCGCTACCCCTGCCAATAGTAAGGTCAAGGCAAGGAGGTCTCGCCCCCTCCCGTATCAATCATAAGGAAGGGGGGTCTTGCCTCCTACTGAGGCAAAATTTCTCGACAGAGAGATTCGCCCCTGTCGGGCAAAATTTTTCGGCAGGAGGATCCACACCCTATTGGGAAAAAAAGACAAGGGGCAAGGGGGCTTCACCCCCTATCGAAATTATCGAGGACAGGGGGGCAAAGCCACCCCCTGCCAGGGAAAACAAAAGGGCAGAGGGCGGATCCCCCTGCCGATCATTCTCTGGCAGCGGACAGGGGGGGATGTAGGCAAAGTCAAGAGGACAAGCCCCCCCCTGTCGTCATTCAAAAGGATAGGGGCGAAGCCCCCTGTCATGCTTGAGAAAAAGAGGATAGAGGCAGAGCCCCGTGTCTTGCCGAAGAGATCAAGGGAGAGGGGAGGGTCTGGAAGAGGCAATCGGGGCCTCTGTCATCCCCCGCCGATTACACAAGGGTGGGGAGGGCTCGACAGAGGTTGTCAGGCCTCTGCTGGCCCTTCGACAACCATAGGGGGAAGGGGACGACTACACCATAAGATAAAGGGAGAGGGTTACCTGCAGACGGGGCTCGCCGGAAAACCCAGAGGGGGAGCAACGAGAGAGAGAATGGGAGGGAAAAGAGATAGGAGGTCATCAGGAGGTTGATGGGCGTCAGGCGAGCGACAATAGGTCGACGAGCGAGAGGAGGTAGATGGGAGGCGGGCAGGCGACTGGTGAAATAGAAAGAGAAAAGGAGCTCGCATTAGGGATTTACGGAAAATTTAGCGACAGATTCACGATGGCAAAATTCTATCGCAAATATGCGACAGCGTAGCGACAAAAAATTTTTGTTGATTAGCCGTCGCGAAGTTGCGACAGAATTGTTCCATCACTAATTAGCGATGGATTCCTGACGAAATTTTTTCCATCGCTAATTCTGCAAATAATTTGAATGTTAGTGATAAATCATTTTCTCTAGCTAATTCGTCGTAAATTCACGACAGAAAAAATCTATGACAAATTTTCATCGCTAATTAGAGTTTTTGTTGTAGTGGAACTATAGTGGTGGTTTTTACATGATAACGTACCATTGGGTTTTGATCCCACAACGTTCTACCACAAATAGAAGTGCATTGACAACTTCTACCAACCATGTGAGGCCCCCGTTAGCACCTGAAACTTTTTCTTCACAAATATGTAAGTACTTACATTTATGATCTGTTTGTCTTAAAGCATGAACTTGTCTCCTTGAGGCAGTCCTTACCTGTACGTGCAATTGTCAATAGTGATAGACACTAAGAAATATATCACATTCCTGTTAAATCATTTTTCAAAACGCATCTTTTTTTTTATAATGGAAGGAAAAACACCCTTATCACCGACTGCGCATTGGCTGGCTTCCAATTGGTAAAACCCTTGAGGTTCACCTTGCCACAAGCGGAGAGTACACCCAGATTCGACGTTTTGGCAAGGGATGCCACCCATGGGTTTCAAACTTGTGATGTCCCATCAACTTGGTGACATCAACAAGTCACCCCTATCAGATGAGCAAACCCTTTATGGGATTTTTTTTTAGGTCTGATCAGATAATTTTTGGATCAGTAGTTTAGGTCTGATCCAATTTGGATTCCAATCACAATCCATATATATTGCATTTTTTACATGTAAAGAACTTGTAGTTAATCTACTTTTCCTGAATCTAATATTACCACATATTTCAAATCTGGATTCAACTATACTCCTTCAAATCTTATATGGATCTGGATCCATGTTCAGATCTACTGTTCTAATTTTGTATTCGGATTTAAATATAGCTTGATTAGGGCCATATCCAATCCATTTGCACCCCCCAGCCAAGGTTCACCCTGCACTGCCCAAAGTTGATAAGGTTATCACTAGGGATGCAAATGGGTCGAATCCAAGATGGAGGTTTTGCAATTTTTGGTTGTTTCATATCTGAATCTCTCAAAATCCTAACTGTATTTGCATCCCTAGTTATCATGGACTTCTATTTAGTCCATGATAACTAGTCATGGTTCCAATGGATTTAAAATCTTCATCGATTCTATTATTGTGAAGTCCCTATCGATGTCACTTTCTTCTCCTATCATCCTTTGAACTTTGAATAATAGTGTTTAATGTGCCTTGGTTCTCCACAATTATGACATATGATCTTTTTCATTTTATCATCATTGCATGATTTTTCAAAATAAGGCTTGAAAAATTGAGGTGATTTATAAGTATTTGTATTGGCTTTGGGTCTAGAAACGACCACTACATTGTCTTTTATTTCTTTTAATTTAGATATAGATTTTAATCTTGACTCCTTCATATAAATTTTGGCCAAAACTTCTTGTAAAAAGAAAATATTTTTTCCTATGAATGATATTCACCCTATTCAAATTTGGGTTTAAGGCATCTCATGAACTAAAAAAGTTTCTCCTTTAAGGATTTATTTCTTCTTTTTAAGAACATATTCTGTAGTCTCCTAAGTGGGCTTCAACTTGGTCATTTGGTCTCAAAGTCTTTTAAGAGTATCATAATACTCCTTAATGGATTTATCTATTTGCTTGCAATCATGAGTTTGATCTCTCAAGTCTCATTTTTTAACATCCTTTTGTTATAAGTTTGTTTGACAAACTCCCATGCTTTATCCATCATCTCAAATTCGAGAATATTAGAGCATGATTCTTCATGTCATGCTATCCATGAAGAGGGAGAAAACCTTAGCATGACCAACCTCTTATTTTTTATAGGCTTTCTTGTAATCCAATAAAGTCTTATCTCTTTCACTTTCTTTGAGTCTTTCTTATTTAAATGGTTTCAGAGTGAAGTCATCAACATATTACCCCAAATATTTTTTCACGAGAATTGCATTCACCATTGTGGTCCACTTGTTTTTGTTGCTTTTATTTAACTTGATTGGAACAACAACAATGACTCTTTACCGGCTATAAGAATAAAAAGAGAAGAATAGAGGGTAGGAGAAGAGGAGTTACACCACAAGAAAATCGTGGATTAGCGACGGACGCTATCCACCGCTAATCTGTCGCTAAGTCATTGCTAAACTGTTTAGCGACGGATTAGCAATGGATAGCGTCCATCGCGAATTTTTGCTCGCTAATTAGCGAAAAACCTTATTTGTCGTTACTGTCGTCACTAATTTGCAATAGATTAGCGTCACTAATCCGTCGCTAAATTTTAAAAACAAAATAAAAAAATCTGTCGCTAAGTAGCGTGCTCTCCGGCGTCGCCGTCCTCTATGAACCGGCGTTTGCTTAGTTCGTATTTTTCTTCTTCTTCATTTTCGTGCATTCGCTTTACCTCTTCTTCGTTGTGGTTCCATTTCTAGGGTTTCATTTCGTGCATTCGAGGGAAGAGGAAAGTGAGAGATGGCGCAGGAAGGAGGGAAGCACCAGAACGAGAGCGGAGTAGAGAACGACGGGGAATCCACTGTGAAGTTCTCGATGCTCAGGCCAAAGCTCGTGGTTCAGGCACCGAGGGCGGCCGATGCCGTCGCCTTCTACAATGCGGCTTTCGGTGCCGAGGAGGTTGAGCGCTCCAACCACCCCAAGAGGAAGGCCGATCACGAGCTCCCTCTCATCCTCTTCTCTCGCCTCCGACTCGGCATCATGGAGTTTGTCGTCACCAACGAGACCGATGAGTCTAAAGCAGAGTTAGTCTCTCTCTCTCTCTCTCTCTCTCTCTCTCTCTCTCTCTCTCTCTCTCTCTCTCTCTCTCTCTCTCTCTCTCTCTCTCTCGTTTCCTTGCTTCAGTATCCGAAGTCGGTTTAAATCGAGCAAGGGCAGTTTAAATTTCGAATGGGGAGAAGGAAAATTTTGCGTTCGGTTTAAATAAAAAATTAGCGATGGATTTCGCGAGGAAATTTTTCTGTCGCTAATCCGTCGCTAATTAGCGACGGAAAATTTCCCTCGCTAAATCCGTCGCTAAAATGTTTTCTTATATTGAGAATTAGCGACAAAAAAATTGGTGTCGCTAATCCTTCGCTAAGTAGCGACGGTTTAGCGATGAAAGTTTTTCATCGCTAATCTGTCTCTACTTAGCGACGGATTCATAAAGAAAGTTTTCTCTAGCTAATCTGTCACAAATTTGCGACGGAAAAAATTCATCGCAAATTTTCGTCGCTAATTAACAATTTTCTTGTAGTGTTAATGAAGATTCCACCAAGAAGCTTGCACAAGAGCTCACAAACTTTCAACACGAGCGCGAACACAAACCCGCAAGTTTCAAGAAACCAAGGTTTTGATAGCATGCATTTAAACAAGAATAGGTATACAAATGGATGCCTTTAGGGGCTACAAAAATACACGAGAGTGCATAAGTACAATATGTCACTTATGCACAAGAGTCATGAAAGCACAAACCACTAAAGGGCTACACAATATAAAAATTAAATAATTTATTTATCATAAAATGCTTGAGAATTCATAGCAAATACAATGGGAGAGATTCCATATTTATAAAGCAACAAGAGAGCAAGAACCTAGTCCAACTAGCCATTGGGCTCAACGGTCAGAAGCAAAAACAAATAGTTGATTTACAAAACTTCCCCTAATGGGCAGGTCTATTACATGATAAAAAGGCAAAAATGCCCTTAAGGGACATGACTTACTATATGCATGACATAAGAATAAAAACATACAATATATATATATATATATATATATATATATATATATATATATATATATATATATATATATATATATATATATATATATATATATATATATATATCATACAAAATAACAATCAGTTTTGTCTTATTCAGATAAAGAAGGAAGAGGATTGAGAAGTATCAAGATAAAAAAAGGGAGAGGGAAGATGAGAAGGATCAATGAGATCATATCTCCTTCTTCTTCCTCTTCTTATGTTCTCATCTCCTCCTCCTTCTTTTCCTTCCATCCCTCTTTTTCTTAATGACTGGATTTTTTTGTAATTAATTAACTATATATAAAAATTGTATATGCCAATTTTGTTAGTTTTTTTATGCTTTATTTTGTTTATATAAAAATTGTATATGTGAAATTGTTACTTTCTGTTTGAATAATTATTTGCAAATATGCATATGACAGTATCTACATGTAATTGACTATTTGATCACAAAAATTAAAAAGATTTTTTGTTAAATAAAAATGTTTGTTTTTTTTGTTTGTGAGATTAAGTGTAGATATGGATTATTATGTATGATTTTAGTAGTTTGATAGAGCTAATTTTTCAAACAAGCATGCATGAAAAATTAGCTTAATGTTGGTTTAGAACTTTAGATGAATTTGTGATGATGTTGATGAATTTGATTGTTAGTGATTTTGCTTCTTAAATTTTTATTTAATGCACATATTTATTTGTTAGATACTTGGATAGATCAAATTATTGAGTTAATGTTACCTTTACTATTTTACATGTTATTCTTATATTTTTCAGTATTTATTTGATATTTCTTATTTTATATTGGTCATTGCTTCATGAATAAAGCACTTTTTTTTATTTGTATTTTTAGATATATTTTTTAAAAAATTTATAAGTTTAAAAAAATATATTTTTGAGGCTTACTCTTTACACCTGAATGTTTTTCACAGTATTGCTTAAACATTAAAGGAATAATAAAATATTGTTCATACATGTCAATGTCCATGTCCACATGTTTGCTCGTGCCACCTGGGACATGCCACCAAAATGGTGTGTCCTTGTGACATAAATTAATTACCACATATATTTTAGTCCTCGATTCATAGATTCAGATTTCTACTTAGATCTAACAAGATTTAGCATGTGTCTGATTACTTTGCAACCTTACTAGCCAATGGCAAAATTCTTGTCTTCTTATTGCAATTGTCCCAACTGATCATGACAAGAGGTAAGCCCATGGAGTTTTACATTGCCATACTGGAGGTGGTTTCTTCGTATAAATATTTTAAAAAAATTTGTCCCAACTTATTAGGTTTGGCCCAAAATTGACCTGGATTCAGAACAAATGAAATAACTCAGGTTAACTATTTGATTAAACCTATGAGATCTGAGTGTTACATGAAGCATGGTCTAGTTTATAAAAATTCATTATAATACCCATGGTCTAAGTTTGGTTCCAATCGAGATCCACTTTTTTAATATAAAATTATAAAAAAATAATATTTTTGGGTTATGGTGTATGCTATTTATGTTCTCTTCTCAATCCACATCTGCCAAAGTTAGTTTTAATCGGATACAAACCCAGATCCAAAACCAGCATCTAAAAGTCAGACCCTAGCATGGACTTTCTCAAGTCTAGTGCAAGATTGACCTATCGTGATGCCCACGGGGACACCCATTTCATTTTTCTCACGTGGACTAGAAGTTGGGATCCCATCCATATCTAGGCACGATACATTATCGTGTTCTATTTGATTTAGACTTGGGGACAAATTCGTTTGTTTGAGCAGCACATGATCCTACATTTTGTCTGAATTAAATTAATTTATGTTGTTTTCCAAATACTCACCAAAATTTTATTTCTAATACATATGCACAATAAACATTTGGGAGAGAGGGCAGCTACCTACAAGTTTTAGAAAAAGTTTATTTGCCTAAAATGATTTTGTTGAAAGCACACCTCGACTCAAAGTGAAGGACTTTTTGTGACAAGGGGCACTTCAAGTGAGGCATGCACCTAAGGCGCAACCATGCGTGAGGCGTGCACCTTTGTGACAAGGGGCACTTCAGGTGAGATGCACGCCTCTCCTTTGGCTGGTCAAATGTTGTCAAAGACTTTATTTGATCAAAAGTCAATTAAATAAAAAAAAAAACCAAGAAGAGGAGTGGGTGAGGCATGTCAATGGGTCGGGTTTGGTTTGGACCCATATAAAACTATACCCAAACCTGACTTGGAATGATGGTATTGGGTCCAAACCTGGGTCTAATCAACCCACCATAAGATAATTAACCATACTTGGATCTTATAAGGATTACATGAATCAGACTTGTATCATACTCGATTAAATAATATTTTTATCATTTTTACATTGAAAAATTGTGAATCTTAATTAGAACTCAAGTTGGGCCCGAGTCTAGTATGAAAATTTTACAAACCATACTTAATCCATATATGAATTGGACCCTTCGAGTCTGACCCAAATTCTAATGGAGCCTTCTTATTTATCACCAAACCCTGACCCTATAGGGTTTGGTAGGTCGGTCTGAGTCAAACCTAGCACATTAACACCTTTAGGTGGAGCTGATAAATAGGGTTGTCTCCTCCCCTCTTCTACTCAAGACAAGGATATGGCTTTGACCCAATTAATGAAGTATTCAGTGGCAGTTAAAATGTAACAATGATCGTTGGTTGCATGTGGATGAATGATACATATGACATCAAATGTCCATACAGACAATGGCCATGGGAATGCAACCAGATGTAATGCAAATGAAGGTGCATGAATGATATCAACATGTTCTTGACATTCTCTATACTTTTTAACATAAGAGTTGCAATCACGATCCATGATCAACCAATAGTACTTTGCTCTTGAGATATTTTTTTACCATCATTTGGACACTAATGTGCCTTTTACAAAGACCTCCATGAAATTCCTCTCAAACTCTCTTTGCCTCATCTTCATCCAGGCACCTAAAGAGCTTACTACAATAACCCTTTTTATATAGGACACCACCAAGAAGGTAGTACCTATGAGATAATCTTCTAATGGCTTTCTTATCCCTAGGATGAGTGTTCTAAGAAAAAGCTTGATTTTAATGGAAGTTTTTAATATCATAGAACTTGGGTTTTCATCTTTTGGAGCCTGATAGTTGACCTCTTCTGAATTCACCTTTTCTCTTTTATCACATGCACTTTTGTAGTCTTTGGATGGAGAATGATATTTGGTCCTGTCATTACGCCATTTTGGTGATGGAAGCAAGGTTCATCAGATTGTCAGCAAATTAGTTGTTGTCTCTTCCAATGTGAGAATTCACAAGATTCAAAATTTTATACTAACTCTGAGACTATATCAACATAGGGAGCCAATCTGGATATCTCTAGATGTTTCCTTGCTCCTCTTTGCGCCATATCCTTGAAGGAGTCTTGAAGCATGAGAGTTCTTCTCGATGGATTTTCTAACTGTCTCTTCTCTATCCATCTTATATATCTTGACTTCATTAGGAACATCCACATTGGAGGAGAATATGACACTTCTAACATAGGTGAAACTCCTTGTGTGAGTTTCCCTTGAAGTCTTGGAGGTCGACCGATCTTGAATAAAATCCATTAATTGAATCAGGTCCAACAACTGGTCTTGATTGGGGTTCAAATCAATTGACATATATGAATCAAATTTCACGTTAACAACCCCCCTCAAGCTCAATGGCTGAGGGAGGGTGTTGAAATTATCCCGAAGAAGATTAAACCGAGTACTAGACAACATCTTGGTCATAAAATCAGCAAGCTGGTCTGCAGAGGAGATATATTAAACCTCAACATGTTTCTTGGCAACATGGTCAGGAATAAAGTAAATATCAATGTCAATATGCTTGGTTCTGTTGTGAAAGACGGGATTGGCAGACAGATAAGCGGCTCCAATATTGCTGCACGATAGAGTAAGAGGTACTGAAATAGAAATATGCAAATCGCGAAGCAAAAACATTAGCCAAAATACTTCGATAGCAGTGTTGAACAAGGGCCGATATTCAACCTTAGTGTTGAACCAAGCGACAGTTTGCTATTTGCGGGCAGACCAAGAGATAAAGAATTGATCAAGAAATATTGTAAAACCATCTATGGATTTGTGATCATCAATATTGCCAGCCCAGTTAGCATCAAAAAATGCAGAGATATGAAATTCACTGCCTTTAGGGATAAGGAGACCGAAGTCTGAGGTTTGCTTAATGTAACATAGAATGCATTTGGCAGTAGTCTAGTAGACGGTGGTAGGTTGATGCCTATATTGGCAGACCTTATTTACTACAAAAGTTAGTTCAGCCTAAGTCAATGTCAGATATTGAAGGGCACCTACCACTTGTTTGTATTGCATAGGATCTACAAGAGAATTGTCATCATAACAATTTAACTTAGTGGAGGGTGTCATGGGCTTGGAGACTAGTTTGGCGTCAATCATATTGGTCATGTCCAAAAGATCAAGCATGTACTTTCTCTGAGACAAAAATAGACCATCAAAAGTAGTTGTTGATTTGATACTCAAAAAGAAGTATAGGCACCCAGATCTTTGAAAGTAAATGCATCTCCCAATCTATCAATAATATGAGATAAGTAACCTACAGAACTACCTGTAATAATAATATCATCAACATAAATAAGAACATATACCAAGAGATGTTCGTGATGAAACACAAAATGAGAGGTGCCATAATGAGAATGCTATGTAAAAATGCATTATAAACATCAAGATGGTGAATGGACCATCTCTAGGACACTGCAATGGTGAGGACAACACGAACAGTGGGAGGTTTAACAACAAGACTAAAAGTCTCAAAATAATCCACACCTTCTTCTTGGAGACTATAATGGTGAGGACAACACGAACAGTGGGAGGTTTAATAACAAGACTAAAAGTCTCAAAATAATTCACACATTCTTCTTGGCTATAGCCTTTGGCAACTATGCGGGCCTTATAGTGCTCAAGTGTACCATCTGTTCATCTTTTAATCTTGATTATTCACTTATACACAATGATATTGGTATGATGTTTTGGTGGGTTCAAACTCCAGGTATCATTGTTCAAGAGAGCATTGAACTCCTCAGTCATAGCTTGACGCGAACAGGAGGACTTGTGGGAGGTAGGTTCTACGCCTTGATGTAGCTCAGAGAGAAGGACTTGAGGGAGAGGATATCTGGTAGAAAGGTAAGTTTTAGGTTTCTAGGAGCTAGTAAGGGACCGGGTGATCATAGGATGAATGTGGGTGATAGGCTGGGTTGGATTGGAGACAAAACTCGATGTGGGAGTGGGCATATCCGAAACTAGTGGGAGAGACAAATTGGGCACCAGTTCTAGATCAGGTACTACCGGCAGGTCATGAGAAGGATCCAAATCTAAGGTAGGATCCAAAGATGCAATAGAGAGAGGGATAGGTAGGAGAGGGACAAGATGAAATGTGGTGCTTGAGACATGGGGAGGCACAGGGTTAGTAATGACTTTAATAGGAAAATCAGTTTCATCAAAACATGTTTTCTTATGATGATTTTGTTAGTTATCAGATCAAGGCAATAGTATTCCTTATATTGGCTGCTATATCCCCTTAAAAGACACTTCTTACTTCTAAATTGAAGTTTATAAGTATTAAACGACCTGAAACAAGGATAACACACACACCCAAAAACTTTAAGAAAATTATACTTAGGACTTGTGCGGAACAGAATTTGGAAAGGGGATTTCTGATGAGTCACATTAGAGGGTAGTCTATTAATCAAATACACAACAACGAGAAATGCACAGTCCTAATATTTTTGTGGTATCAAGTCCTGGTCCAACAAGGTAAGGTTAAACTCAATAATATGTCAATGCTTACGTTCGACATGACCATTTTGCTCTTGCGTGTGTGGGCAAGTAATATGGTGTTTAATACCACAAGATTTCAAGTATGTAGAAATTGTCCTATACTCTCCACCCCAATCACTTTGGAGGGCTTTTATCTGAGTCTCAAATCGTGTTTCAACTTGCTTTTAAAAATTTTGAAATATAGGAAAGACTTGGGATTTTCTTTCAATAAGGAACAACTATGTAAAGCGAGAGAAGGCATAAAAAATAACATAATATAAATGTCCTCTACTGCTAGAAATAGGGGTAGGTCCCCACACATCCGAGTAAAGTAAATCAAGAGGCTCATTAACTAGGTGTGTAGAAGAGTCAAAGGGTAAGGAGTGACTTTTACCCATTTGAAAAGCTTCACACAAAGAACTAGAGCTACTATTAAGTAGAAAAGGAAGATTATGCAGATTTAAAACTTGTCAAACTATGTGAAATGATGGATGGCTCATCCGCTTGTGCCACTACTCAATGGATGCATGCTCTTCAACATATACAAATGCCTTGAACTTCTTCTCCTGAGAAACATCCAACATGTATAGGCCATGATGATTGATACCCTATAAAACTACCTTTCCTGTTTTGCGATCCTTAACACAACAATGATCATGATGAAATTCAAATGTCCTTAGTAAATTTTTGAACGAATAACAAATTGCGAGTAATAGCAGGAACATGAAATATATCATTCAAAACAAACTTAGAATCTGGAGTATTGATGATGGTGTTACCAATATTTTTTATTTTCAGGTGACAGCCATTGCCGATTTTAACATGATCATTGCCTTGCTAAGCTGTCTTAAGGGAGAGATTATTGAGGTCAACGGCCACATGATGTGTATCCCATGAATCTAGAAATCATGCACCACTATCTATATGATTCATCATAATTGCATTGTAGGCCTCAAAAGTGCTAGATTATTTATGAAATTTGAACAATTTGCATTGAAGCACACCATAAATCTACTTCTGACATGCTTGGCAGGTGGTCCTACACTGAGCAACAATATGACCTTGGTTGCCACACACATAGCACACTATAGAATTGGGCTACTCACGCTTTGACCCAAACCAAATAGGGAAACACTCCCCTCCTCTTCCATGTGAGGGGTTAGGATGAGTCTGTGTACCACAACCTCCTTAAGGCTGACCTTGATTTGGAGGAATATAAGTCAAATTAGCAGTAGGTGGTTTTGGTTCTTCATCCTCATGAAGTTGTGCTTCATGAACCAATAACATACTCAGAAGATCTTCTGGGATTATAGATTCGTCTCTACTGTTCAAAATTGTCCTTAAGAACCCATACTCACTCATAGGTAGACCTGCCAGTATATGCATAGTAAGATCCTCATTGGCAATTGGTTTTCTAGCCATTGCAAGTTGACATGCTGTATTTTTTGCTTTATGAAAATAACTAGTAATATTATCGAGCCCCTTTTTCAGATTTTGTAACTATGACTTGAGTTGTTGCATTGTTGCTCTAGAATGAGCAACATACATTTTTCATAATGTATTTCAAACATTGTATGAAGTGTCTAATCTCACAACTTGACAATGTATAATGTTGAATAGAATCCAACTGAGTAATAGTTGATCCATATGTTCCCACAACATATTTAGGTTTTTTCTCTCACTATAAGAAAAATGCTAATTAGCGACAAAACTTTGTGATGGATTTTTTCATTGCAAAGTTGTGATGGATTAGCGAGAGCAAACCATCTGTCGCTAATTTCATAAATATTTATGAAATTAGCGACGAAAAACATTCCATCGCCAAATCCATCGCTAAGTAGCGATGGATTCGCGATCGAAGTTTTATGTTGCAAAACCCATCGTACTTAGCGATGGATGTAGCACAAATTGTTTTTCGTCGCTAGTTAGCGACGACGTTTGCGACAGAAACATTCTGTCGCCCATCCATCGCTAAATGTCGATGTGAAATGCCCTAGGGCACAATTTTGTTTTTTTTTGGCTCTCACCCACGCCTCTCTCTCTCTCTCGCTCGCTCGTGCGCACGCGCGCGCGTGCGCACGCGCGCGTGCGCGCCGCTCTTTGTCGAAACGCTAGGCTGTCAGTGAATCAACGACCCCCGATGAAGGTCACCCCCTGTCCGGAGGACAACCCACGACGGAAACCCCAACAAAGGTAAGGGTTAGCACATTTTTTTTTGTTTTCGTCGAGGTTGCTCCCTCCACCGGCAATCGATCATGGTTGTCGGTCACCAACTTGTGCAGTTGGCCCTGACGGTCGGTCGATAGCGACGGCGACCACCGTCAGCCACCACCGACCTCTCGGTGGAAGCAAAAGAAAAGAAATCCCCTTTTGATGTTGTAAAAATAGAGTCGCCGCCTTCTCGGTTGCAGAAGATGGCTCCAGCGAGACTGATGGCGACAACGATCAGTTGCAAAAGATGGCTCTGCCTTCTATTTAGTTTTTTTTTTCCTTTTTTTGGTTTTAAGGTTGGGTTTTATTTTGACTCCTGTATTGGGTGCCTGTTAGGGTGTTGTGTCGAGAAGAGAGGTGCGAAGTTCGTTCCTGAGTCTGAGGCTGATAGGTGGCTGTGATGGTGGAATTACTGACGATTTGCATAAGGTAAGAAGCCTAATCGTGATTTATTTACATAGGAATTTCTCATAGGTTTTTGGTTTCTTGTCTCTGTTTTGTGATTTTTCATTGGCGTGCATGGCTTTTTAGTCTTGTCTCATCCTGATTTACTCATATGTTGATTAATTGCTAGATATTGATTGTTTTGTGCTTCTATGTCTCTTCTTCTTCTTTTTTTTTTCTTTTGCCCCTTTTCTGTGAGATGTTTCTCATGTTTGATCCAGAAATTGAGTGCTACATGTTGATTTTTTGTTGGCTTATTTGCATTTCTTTGTGGTGGTTGTCACTTTGTAGAGATTGCTTCATGCCTGGCTATCCCTGTCAAAATTTTTACCACCGCACATTGATGTGTTGTGAAGTGGTGAACTGTAGATATGACAAGGCTTGGCGAGCTTTGAAGCTGTATGGTTCGTCAATATGGAATGAAAATTTTAACTTGGATCAAAGATATTCTTTGATCCGTTTTTGAGAGTTTTATTGTTTTTCCTTGTTTAATATTGTTCCACAATAAACTATTACCTTTGGACACACTGGCCTGGTCCTCAATTATAGTCCATCCTTTTTCCATGAATTGTGAACTGCATCTTCAATCATGTATGAAACGATCTTGTTTAACGGTAGTATTTTCACAGGGATTTTCCAAAAAAATATCCTAAAAATATGCTACTAATTTTCTATATTACTAAGTTCGGACTTGTTTAATGTTATGTTGATGTTCAAACGGCATTCTTATGAAAGTATCCTCACACAACATCAAAATTTTATGATATTTAAATTATTCTTCATTGAATGGTTGACTGGTTGTTGTTTTGATAAAGTATTGCAAGAACCAAGGGCCCGATATAGTATGTTGGTTTGCTTGTGAATCCTATTCAATATTTAGTTTATAGCTTTGAGCTCTAGATAAGTTGTTGATGCACGATTAAGTAAATCAGAGAACAAAAATGCTAAAATCACATATAAGGTTTTTTTACTGCCTTAGAACACATATAAGCATGATAGAATCACATATAAAGTTTTTTTACTGCCTTAGAACATATATGAGCATGATAGAATCACATATAAGGTTTTTTTTACTGTCTTAGAACACATATGAGCACTTTAGAATCACATATAAAGTTTTTTTACTGCCTTAGAACACATATGGACATGATAGAATCAAATATAAGGTTCTTTTACTGCCTTAGAACACATTTGAGCACTTTAGAATCACATATAAAGTTTTTTTACTGTCTTAGAACACATTTGAGCATGATAGAATTACATATAAAGTTTTTTTACTGCCTTGGAACACATATGAGCATAATAGAAACACATATAAGGTTTTTTTACCGCCTTAAAACACATATGAGCATGATAGAATCACATATAAAGTTTTTTTATTGCCTTAAAACACATATGAGTATGATAGAATCACATATAAGGTTTTTTTACTGCCTTAGAACACATATGAGCATGATTGAATTAATATACAATTTTTTGACTGTTTTATAACACATATAAGCATTTTGTTTATATTTTGTTTATAAATATTAACAGTTTGGTTCTCTTGTAGGATGTTGGAGATGATCAACGTAGAGGAGCTGGCGGAGGTATGGATGGAGGGGTAAATCGAGAAAATGAAGAAGATGATGAGTCAGATCTTGACGACGATTAGTGTCATGTATTTAATTTGTTTAACGTACTTGTAATTAATTATAACTTGGCAAAGACTGTATTTTATTGTTTAACTTAGAACCTGTGTTAATTTTGTTTTACTTGTATATGTATTTTGTTTTTTATAAGCAGGTTATATGAATTGTATTACGAATTTTTTTTTTCGAGTTTTATAATTTATTTATTTTTATTTTTTTTTTAAATTAGCGACAGATTGTATCCGTCGCTAAGACGTCGCCAATTTCTATCAAGCGATGGTTTGCGACAGACTTTAACCCATCGCTAACCTGCCGACCAAAAGTTAGCAACAGATTATATCCGGATATACTCTGTCACCAGTCCGTCGCTAATTAGCGACGACTTAGCGATGATGTAAAGTCGTCGCTAATCCGCCGCTAAATAGCGATGGATTAGTGACAGCTAAATTTTATCGCAATTTAGCGACTAAGATTATGCGACAGACTCCAGCCGTCGCGAATCCATCGCTAAACACGTTAGCGACAGAATTTGTGACGGATAGCGTCCGGCGCTAATACACTTTTTTCTTGTAGTGCCTGTCTCTTTTCGAGGCAAACTCAAATATGCATGAGAACAAAGTTTTGTTTCATCAACAAACCCCATAAGATTGTAACTTTTAGATAGAGGTATGACTTGAGATTCTCATGACAGAAAATTGTCTATAGAGAGTTTCATAGGCAAAAAAATGTTGCAGGCAGAAAGTAAGGAAGATGATCACTCACACCTATTGCAATATTGCTATTTTCTGCAGCCATGTATGCTGATTTTGAGAAGAACAAACCTACGTAGAGGAACACACCCAAACTAGGAAAGACGTTTCAGTTGATCACGAGATCACTAGAGCTTTGATACCATGTTAATGTAAAACCATGCTTAATTACTCACACACACGAAAGGCAGAATTAACGTGGTTTGACCAAGAGATGGTCTACGTCCATGATGAAACTTATTTTTTGTCTCTATCTTAACAATCGTTCAATGAGATGAGAGGTTCTGTTAATAGACAAGAGATTACAATTGATTAGGAGACTGAGTCTCCTTAAGATAGAGATTACAATCAAGCTGGATATCTCTATATGTTTCTCTGCTCCTTTTTGCGCCATATCTTTGAAGGAGTCAGAGTCCTTCTTGATGGATTTTCTAACTATCTAGAGTTTATTAGGAATGTCCACATTGGAGGAGAGTGTGGGAGTCCTAACATATGTGAAACTCCTTGTGTGAGTTACCCTTGAAGTCTTGGAGGCCGGCGGGTCTTGAATAGAATCCATCGACTGAATCGGGTCCACTGACTGGTCTTGATTGGGGTCCAGATCTGTTGGCGGATCTGGATCAAATTTCACGTTAACATAGTTAATCTGAGTACCTGTCAGGATTTTCTCAACAATAGAAAATCTGAGAAAGGTTATACTTCGAATACATTACAAGTTTATCCACATTTCATTGATTTGTAAATTTTGTTACGATAACTTCAAAATATCGGTGGTATTTATGACATTGACACACGTGAAACCGGCATCGATCCCTGTCCTTAAGTTAAGCGTTATAAGAAGGACAATGAAGAGCAAAAATTGATCCAACATGTATTTTTAGATTTAACAAGATAATGAAGATTTGACAAAGTTATATGTTTACCCACTGAATCTGGACCCAAATAGGGTACATGGTCTGATCAAATAAACATTTACATGTGGCCATGTGGGTTGGATTTTTGTTGGACGCTAAGTCGGATTTGGATCCTCATTTGTATGTGCAAATACTACATTGAATCCAAGTCCAGTTACTAATTGGACACTATTTATGTCTACGGAATGTAACTAAACAGTACAGAGGGATCAGACAAGCCACTCATGGTTGGACTTGTCTTCAGCTCGTAAAGAGCTTGTTCGAACTCGTGAAATAGTTTCTACACTCGTTACCTAGTAATAAATATATTTTACATACAATTATATGTGATAGAGAGTGGAAGGCTGAAGTATTTGGCTTGTAAGCAGTATAAGTTTAGAGTTCGTCATTTTGCTTTTTTTTTTTCTATGAAGGAAATCTATGAAGGAAATTAAAGGAGAAACCACCTTTGGATTAAGAGATCTAGTGGCACTGCCATACACCTATGATCACTTTTCAGCAGCATATACCATGGCACACCCCTCACCCCTAAGGAGCTACCAGCTTCAGCTTGCACAAGGAGAGTGTTAGTGTGTGGCTTTGCCTTGCCACATGGGACCCACTTAGAGTCCCTTTGGCATCCCAACGTGAGGGGCATTGCATTTTTTTTTACTCAGAGAAAAGATCCCATGATCATAGACTTAGTCGGAAGCAGATCAGGTCGGCATGAGCAAAAACTCTCATGTTCAGCATGACGTGATCTGCTTCCGACTTAGTCGGGTCATACTTGGGATTGCTAAAACTCCGATGACTTACACACCTACAGCAATTAAGAAAACCTACCTTTTGTGGGTTAGTTAGAATCCCATATGAAAGGTGGCCAACATGAGATGATCTCTTATGAATGGAAAAACAAAAAAAGAAAACAAGAAAAAAAGAAGAAAGAAAAAGAGAGAGGCTCAAGGCATACTAAGTCTCTCTTGTACATAGGTGACTTGTTCAGATTGCATCAAGGGAGGAGAAAGAAGGTGGTGCAAACTTCGAGGTGATCGGATTGACTGCATCACATTTGTTCTTGTTCTTGTTCTTGAGAGTCCTTTAACATCTTGTACTTGTTGGTTTTAATAAAGATTTCCTGTACTCTTTACATGGATGTAAAGATTTTGCCGAACCATATAAATTCGGTATCTTGTGTCCTTGATTGTTTTCTTGATTTTCGTTGCATTGTGTTTGTATGGTTTTTTAGCTCACAAAGAGTGACACGTGGGATTTAACGGCCTAGGCCCCATCCCACTACCCCAAACCCCTTAAGGCGAGTTCAAGACCTATGGCTTAGAGCACTAAAAGAATGCATTTACTTTGAAAATGAGCTAGCTCATTTGAGATTGGCTCGGTAAGTTACAGTTCAAATTCTATTATTTTAATTTAAAAATGTATTTTTTGGTAAATGAGCCAATTCGAGCTCTCATTTAACTTGGCTCACCATGAGCGTGAGCTCAGCTTAACTCACTACAATAAGTCTATCTTGAACACCCTCTGCTTAGTGAGTTCGTCTCATTTTGCCAGCCCTACAAATGCACTTGGATCAAATGGAATTCTGACCCAAACATGAGCCAATCACATCACAGAGGATGATTGCACTGTCCTATTTTTTTTCTGTTTGTTTGTTACTTACTGAAACACCAATTTTCCACTCCGTTCTAAGCATGTTGGTTTTTGTTCCCTTCTTCCTCGAGCTTTGAAAAGGAAAGGAAAATGAACCTTTTGATTGTTGCAGCAGTAGCTCCTTGGTGCGCCCCATCTCTAAGGGCATGGGATCTTCCTTGAGGGGATCAAACTCTCACTTGCAGCTCAATGTTGGCAAAGCCAACTAGCAAAGGGGCAACATTGCCATGATCCAAGGACTACTGATCACCAATGTCTCCTGCCAAAACCAAAAAGGAGGGCAGCTCCCTTTGATTTTAGGGACATATGTGCTCACAGTAACCCAAGTGGGCAAAGTCCTTTTCTAGTTTCTACCACACTTCCCAAGAACCCTTAGAGATCTATTAATAACTCAACAAGAAATAGCCACACTTATTATCCCGTGGTAGAAAAGTCTTTGTCCTCAAATCTCATCTACCTCGCACCCAAAATCTCAACATTTATTTCTACCTCTTTTTAACTGTATGCAGACACAGTGAACTAGAATATAATAATTTACAGAAGAGAGCTACAAGGGAAGCATTTATTCATAACACTTTATGTTTCTTGAATTTTGTTCTCTCATGGATTGTCATCATCATCAGAAGCTCCACAAGGAGCCCACTAGTGCACCATCTTGATCATTGACATGATTGTAGCCATCATCCATATGAAAAGCACAACTGTAGCCCATTGATGTGGACAGCTGGTGGAGTCCATCTACACCACCCAAATCTAGGCGTGCATGTGAACCTAGTTGACCGTTGTAGACCCAGTTGTAGTTGTGGTCTTCTTCTTGTCCAATGGTGGGTGAGAAAATGCTAGGATTTTCCTCTTCCATCTTGCATTGGTGCAGAACGTGGGTTGGTTCACAAGGGAGGGAGGTTTGTGGTGGGATGGTTGCCATGGGAAGGGTTTTGGGGATTGTGGAAGTCGGGTTTGGGGGAGGGAGGTGGTAGGGGTCAGGTTGGGTCTCCTCATTTGGGTAAGTGTTTGATGGGACCTCTGCAGGTGGTTCAAGCAAGGGTGGCAGAGAGAGTCGAGGGACCTTTTCAAGGAAGTAGCTCTGCTTTTGAAGCAGTTGGGGCACTTTTTTCTCTGATGCCTTGAGAAATATTCTGCAGATAACCCATTCTTCCTGCATATGTTTCAAGACCATGCAAATAACAAAACAAGTTAATCAGTGTTTAGTCACCAACTCAATCAAGAGAGATTTTCTCGGGAAAGGAAAAACTCGGGATAACTAAAAAAAAATTTATTTTTTCAAAAAGATCTCAGGAAAATATCGGAATATGTAAGAAACACAAGTATTAGCATTAGTAATGTGATATATCATGTTATTTTGAAAATATTATGTTGTCTCCGGATTGTATCAGTTTTTAAGATCTCGCGATAAAAACTGTAGATTTTCAAAAAATTGGCCGATATTTGTACTATGATCAAAAGAGTAGTTCCATGCACAGTAAGTATAGCTATTGGAGGTGCAAGAATTGTACCTTACAGTTTAGACGGCAAGACAAATCACCCTCTAGACGGTACTCATGCATCACCCAGTTGGTCTTCACCCCTCTAGGTGCTCTACCCCTGTAGAAAACAAGAGTCTTCTTCATACCAACCAGAGTTTTGGTGGATGCAATGTAAATCTCTCTATCTTTCCCCGTTGCCTTCCAGTAACCAGCATATGTGGCTCTGTTGGTGCGCAGCCCAGTAGGGTATTTCCTGTCCCGCACGCTATAGAAGTACCATTCTTTCTCCCCCATCTTTGCTGTTTCTGCAATTCCAAACCAGACCATCTATAGTATACCAACCAACCAACAAAATCACACACACACAAAAAAAAAATGCAACCGAGGACCGGGTCACTTAAATGAGCCCGCCTTCCTGCGAGATAAAGCAACGGCAGCCCCCATGCGGCAACGGATTCGATCATGGGCCTTCAGCTTGACACAAGACCCCGCTGACCACATGGGTAACCACAGCCATGATGACATGGAAATTAAACTATGCAACATCTTACGAGAAAAAATGATGCATAAAACACTGGTTTGCAGCTAGTGATTAAAAATTGAACTGAAGAAGAAAAAAACCATCAAAATTCTTCAAAAATCTAACAAATTACATGAAGAAAAAATGTCGGTATTTGATATACCATGTTTTTAATAGGATACAAACAAATTTCTAGCAGAACACATAATGAGAAACCTCTTTTTTCTGTTTTTTGGTTTTTTTTTTGCTCATTTTAATATGCGTGTCTGAAAGTATACCTGGAAGGTCCCATGGCTCGCACTTGTTCAGATCGATCTCTGCGATGGTAAAACCGCGGAAACGTGCGTTGAAGACCTTAGAGACGAGATAGAAGGTGACGAGCTCTTCATCAGTCGGGTGAAACCTGAAGCCAGGAGGAAGACCCTGCTCATTAACATCATCCAAGGGCAGTACTGAGAGAGCAGCAGAACAAAGAGTCTCCATGTATAGAGAGAGGATAGAAGCAGGGAACAGTAGATTGAGAGAAACGTATAAAGAGAGAGAGAGAGAGAGAGTTGATTGTAGAGAAAGATATATAGAGGAAGGGAGGAGAGAATGGGGGTGGGGAGTGGACACTGAAACCGAAGCTACAAATAATTTGGGGTTGTAGATTCAAGTATTAGGCAATCAATGCTGAGAGAGAGAGTAGCCGACCTGAGAGGCTGAGACGTAAATGCAAATATGCAATGGCCTTTGCAGATTTATGCGTGCGTCCGCGCGTGTGTACTGTTCCTGCAGGAGAGATAGATGCCAATAACAGTAGGTTTTGCGGAGTTGCATTGTTGGGGTGGAGGTGGGGGTGGCGAGAAATAAATTTATGAGACAGAGAGTGTATGTGCCGTACAAGTGACCAAAAATGGACCCCATATGGGCCCGGTAGGCTGCATCGTACTTGCCCCGTTTTACCATGTTAGTCACTTCCTTGCAGTTGGCTTTCTTATCCTCCTGATAGATGTTGTAATAGATTAATTAAGAACCCTCTCGGTGGTGGCTCACAGCAAACTGGGAAATTTATGATCAGCTTTTTAAGTCAAGAAAAACCATATTATTTTTGTTATTTTAATAATCCTAAAAGTACTTCCATCACTGACAGGTTAGTAAAACCCTTGATATCTTTCCGCCCACCGGAAAGCAGGGTTAGCTTTTGCCTTGCGGCAAAGGATGTCACCAATGCGTTTTGAACTGGTGAAGTCCTGTCAAGTTGGTGACATCACAAGTCACCCCTATTGCATAAGTCCCTGTGGGTGGCAAAACCATAGTTGTTACATCAAGGGTGTGTTTGGAATCTTGGCGTTGGGATGGGCGTTTATACATTTGGTGGTCCTGTTTGAAATCTCGACGCTAGGATGAGTGTTTATGCATTTGATGGTCTCGAGATAAAATCTTGGTCAATCTATCTTGGTGGTCCTGTTTGGAAGCTCGAAGCCTGGATGGGCATTTATGCATTTATGATGAGAAGTGAGGCCCCTTTCTCTTTTTTATCTACACTAAATCCAGGATCCGGCAGCTGCCACTTCTTGAAATGCATATAAACTCCATAAACGCTCCTAAGAAGTGGGTGCAATAAGCCATACATAATAAAGCAGGAAGCAAGTGTTGGAAAAATCTCAAAGTATGAAGAAAGAAGTGAGTGTTTAGAATATTTCTTAATGCATATGAATTATGGAGACTTTTAGGAAGTATACGAGGAAGCAACAAGTAATATTGAAAGGGCACAAAATAAATTAAATAAATCCTATCTTAAGTTTGTCATTAAGCTTTTGTTCCAAGCACTGTTATCATATTTAGGTTTTGCAGTCAAAATAATTAACAATAATAATTCTTTTGTCATAAAAAGTGTGTATGGAGCATCAATGAAAGATTGATTTTGGAAGCCATGTTCACCATAAAAACACAAAAGTATACAGTTTCGTGCTTCTAAAGTGAGTTTCTTTTTTTTCAATAACAGAGGAACACCACCTTACTTATTGGTCACCTAAACACTAGGTTCTCCTTGACAACCAGAGATTACGCTCGAATGCTCAAATACTGGCTTACATCAAAAGATGCACTCCCGTGGGTTTTGAACTCGTGAATTCCATCAGCTTGGTGACGTTTATGAGTTGTCTTTTTTATGTAAATCAAAAGAGCTTGATTTATGAAAAAATCTATGTTACATTATTCTTACATGCAAAAATCGAAAAAAAACAGAAAATACTACAAAAAATTGCACAAACTCAACCAAAATAAGAATTTTCATTCATTACTCTAAACCCCTTATTCCATAACAAGTATTTATTGGAAAACAAAAACATGGTCTTACTTTTGGATCTTTTGATAAATCCAATATCGAAATATAAAGATCCAAAAACTCTAAAATCTAAAATGAACCTTTATAAAACCGAGTCTTCTGCCCCGCTCCTAAGTGAATAGAGCCCTTGTAAGCTTTTTAGAAAGCAAACTTTTAAGGTCTTGAAAAGCTTCCGATAACTATGACTAAAACATGCACTAATTCGCTATGGGCTACCTCGAGCGCTGATCCACAGATAGATTCATCTAAAAGTCTATCCCAAGTCCACTAACTCAACCAAGCTAGGACTGGATCCAAGTCCAAACATCCATGCCCAAATGGAGGTTGAAGTAAGGATCTATCAGTCTAGTGAATATGGAAGAAGGGGTTGTCTTTGGGACAATGGAAGAGTGCCATAAATGTGAGGAGTGAGGAGTGAGCACAGAGGGGAAAGGACGGGCCCCTGCAGACCTGGGGCTGCCCTGAACCCACTAGCCCAGCTTGTCGTACTCCGAGGCCACATACACGTTCTGTGTAAGCAAAGTCAGAACTTCATTTAAAACACTGGATCCATCTCGAGAAGCCCCACACGAATATTAGCAGTATGCCCCAATAGTGATTTTCTAAAACTACCCCTTTTGGACACTGACCCAGCTGCACTTCTTAGCTCATGAAAAGACATGGACTCCGTACTTAGACTTGGTCAGGTAGGCATAGGCCCAGGAGAAACCCTGACCCAGCTCAAACAAGGGTCCCAAGACTCCCAACCATAGGGTGCACAGGTTTTTGATTCTCTACAGACCAAGACATTTGGATTTTATTTGTGCTTAGGGGGAGCTTTTGATTGCTTGGATCTCAAATCAAAGGCAATTAAGATGCACACATATCTCTAATCTAAAATCCTAACTTTGAACCAAGGTATCAATCTACTGTTTACAGGCTCATTTTTAGATTTGCAGCTTAAACTGGATTAGTGACTTTGTTTGATTGAGCTTGGATCAGACTAAGTCAATCAGAACCCGGTTCAGTCCGCAGTCCGATTGATGATTTAATGAGCCTAGGACTCGTCCAGGGTCGAACTCTCAGCCAGGTCCAATGTGGAAGCTGAGAATTTGAAATTGGACAGCACTATTTTGGGGTTTTGGTCCTAGGGCGTTCGGTCAATTGATAAAGTCAAAGGTTAATAATGTCTAAAATTTTGGCACAATGTCCAAATCCAGGAGATCCACAACCTAGATTCTCTCGTTAAGAAATCTGAGGGTGAGGGATAGCGGTACAACACATGGCAGATCTAGTGGGGCCCAGATTCAGCGGGGCATTATTTGCAGACGAACCTAGCCAGCTAGCCTCCCCTCCAACTGCACTTGATTGCAAATGGGTTGGATATCAGACCCGGATCCGGATTAATTCAATCGATAAATATCGCATGCGGCTAATATAAGAGAATCTTGGTCGGATGCAGATAGGGGTGGGCAACAAGCCGAGCTGCTCGTGTTTTGGCTCATGTTTGGCTCATAGAGAGTTCGTTCAAACTCGTAAATAGGCTCGGTAAGCTGAATATGAACAATGGGTCCTGGGCTCGGCACGACTTAAAGAAGCTCATTAGGTAATTAAAATAATACTTAAAATATATTTTACATGTACATTTTTGTTATCCAATTTCTCTCATCTCTAAAACTATGTATTTTTTTAATAAACAAGCCAGCTTGAACTCGGCTCATTTAACTCGATCGAACTCATTATAAGCTTGAACACATCTTGGCTCGCCACAAGAATGAGCCAAGCTTGAATACTTGGTTAGTTCAGCTCATTTACCAGCCCTAGATGCAGAACAATTATAGTCGTTTTTTTTTTTGGACCATGGTCCAAATGAAATAAGCGAATGTAATGGGATCCAGTCCAAACCAGGTTTAACCCTATCTTTTGTTACTTTTTACACATCAAAATCAATTACCCATTCTAAGTATATCCAGTACCGGAGGTCCACAGGAGCTCAAATTCTAACAAGATCAGGAGATCGAATCTGAGATCTTCTCAGTAGATCCGGTACCACAGATCCACAGGAGCTCAAATTGTAACAAGATCGGGAGATCCGGTACAAGATCTGAGTCACACCCAGATCCACTTCTCAAAATTTGGATACACTGTTGGTTCAAGTCTGAGTAGCTGATTTCCGATGGCACTAACCGTTCGAAATTTTTGGTTCCACTATATGTCTTGTCCAATCCAATATTTTGGGGACAATCCAGTGTCAATGCATCGGATCCAGGACTGGTTCATTTGAACTTGGATCTGGACATGCCTTGTGAAAAAATCTGGATCCGGATCGAATTTACTTTTCTAAACTTCGTTGATTGGACCTGCTAGGACCACCCTAATCAAGAGAGCTTCTGTGGGCTAATGATATGAGAATCACTGGATTGTTTACCAAAGTGGACTTGATGATAGCATGTAAATTCTTGGAGAGATCCATTTTTGTTCATGATGGGTCGGTCTTGGATCAATTTCCAGATTCCATCAAGGGCCTATTTTTCGCGTAGTGATATAAATGGTCCAGGTTTGGTTCAGATATCCAACCAAATCGGAGTCCATTTGGCTAGATTCAGTAAAGAGAATCAAATTAGAATGTTGATCGAACTTGGATTCAGTTTGAGCATTTTTCACACATCAACCTGAATCCATATCTGATCCCAAATCAAAACTGACAAAATTCAGCTTTTTACATGTAAATGTATATTTCATTAGATTATACAATCTAATCGGGTCCAGATTTGGAATGCTTTACCTTGGATCGCACTATAGCTGACTCGAGTCCGACCCAGATTTTGATAGGAAACCATGTGAACCCAAATCTGATTGTTCAGGAAAAGGTTATTCCTTGAACTTGTTCTGGGTCCAAATTGAGCTTCTTTCGAAGCAATGTTGTATGGACCCAGGATAATGGGTCCACTTGCAATCAGAACTGGATTCAGTTTGGTTGGTTACTGACCCAACAGTAACCAATTGGCACCTTTACTTATTGCCCCAGGCAACATGTTTCTGCAGATCCTGGCACTCTTCCCACAGGGAGTACATAGAGGGCATGCAGGATCAGGTACTGATCAATACCGCACATCTCACTTGGGAACCGAGCACCCCGCTTCGGGATAGCCGTGATAGTGGGGCCCACACATATCGCCATCGAGCGAGATGGCGAGTGGCGATTGAACATGACTATGTGGTAAGCGGGGTCCTGTGTCAAGCTGAAGGCCCAGGATCGAATCCCTCTGCCACATGGGGTGGCTGTTGTTTTGGTAGGGGCTCCGCCTAACCCCAGCTTGCCTTTCAACAAAATAAAATTAGTTATTCCTTTTCTATTTAAGACACTTAGGGATGCAAACGGGTCTGATCCAGAACAACTAAATACATGGGGGAGTCGGATCTGGTTGGAATCAGGACAGCCAAAAATTGCAAAATCTCCATCCTGGATCCGGCCCATTTTGCATCCCTAGACCCACTACTAACATTGAAAATGGATTGCCAACTGAACCATGATTATTAATCAAGTGTTATGGGAAGGTCAGTCCTATTTAAAATAACACCAAATGAACCAAATCTTTTTAAAAGCTAGACTAAGATGCATTTCAACTCAAATTAATTTTCTTCTTGGTTTTAGTTTCTTAAATTATTATTATCTTTCTAGAATACCAATCTAACGTTTATAACGTACTAGACATATAATTAGAGTTCATTCATGGATTATCATAAATTTTTGCTACACATAATTAATGTTGGTTATGCAGCAACCCAGTATACCTAGAGCCGGGTGTCAACGGGTCAGGTTTGGTTCAGACCCATGTGAAACCAGACCCAAACCTAACTTGAGATGATGGTATCGGATCCAGACCCGGGTCTAACTAGACCCACCATAAGAGAACCCATACTCGAATCCTATAAGGATTACATGTATGTCCAGTGTTATTCCTCGTACCATCTTGGTGACATGATACACAAGTTGATTAGTGGCCAAGAATAACGTGAAACCATTTACTTCATTGGTACATTAAATGGCAAGTGTGAATCCAATTTATTTCATGTGGCAAGAGGGGCCGCTCAATGAACTTAGGTTATTATTATGGCTTCAATGTTGGCGTGTGGGCCCTTGAACTGGGTGGTTTCATGTGATGTTTTTATAATGAACATCAATATTCCACTGCTAATATCTCTTGCCAGGCGACTCTTAAAGCCTCTTAACATTTCTACGCAGAGTCTCTCTCTCTCTCTCTCTCTCTCTCTCTCTCTCTCTCTCTCTCTCTCTCCCCAGTTCGAGCAAGGACCCACACGTCAACTCGATTGCCTCACACACACAGGTTAAAAGTTGCTACAACTGTTTGTATTAGCAACTTCCATTTTTTTTCTTCATTTTTTTTCTGTACAAACGACCCCATGTTGTTTTTAGTGGAAACAGGCTTTTAAATCACTGAAATCCAACTTATGTATAGGTTTTTCTGGCTATGTAGAAATCAGCGATTGTAAATGTATATATATATATTTTTTTCGACTCAAAGAAACATGTTTTTTCATCTAAAAAACATGATCCAAGGATTGTACTTACAATACATTTGTACCTATAATAGGTTGTATAAATATAAACCCTAAAACACACACACACATATATATATATATAAAGTACTAAATGAGTTTTTTAGCCTTTTTTTCATTTTTTTAAAATGTAGACTGTACGGATGTGATCTATGTACTTGATTTTATAGGGATCAGCTCTAGGAGCGGTCCAAAATCTTTGTAAATTTTTGAGGCTCCAATTATCATTTTTTTCATTGAAAACACATAATCCAGGTGTGGATTCCTTGTAAATCGACCATAGCCGACACATTTATGGGGTCGAAACTGCGAAAAAAGATACTGAAGAGCAAAAAAACTCATTTAGCATGTATCATTTCACACTGAATGTGTGAGCAGCTATCAATTTCTTTCTCTATATAGAGAGAGAGAGGGAGTAGAGAGCTTGAACATTAGGTTCTTGCTTGATTGGTTTTTTAGGTTATTTTCATTTTATTTTAAATTCTGACCATAGAGATGTGATCTATTGATTTTATAGGAATCAGCTCTTGAAGGGTTCTATTCTGACACATGGGTGGGATTTTTACAAGTTTCGAATAGTCAATGATTCAAAATCTTTGTAAATTTTCAAGGCTCTAAATATCATTTTTTCATTAAAAACACATGATCTAGGTGTGGATTCCTCGTAAATCAACCATGCCCAACACATTTATAGATCGGAACTGCAAAAAAATACCAGATGAGCAGAAAAACCCATCAATCACGTATCACAAGCACCCGGTCTCTCTCTCTCTCTCTCTCTCTTATCCAGAGGATCCTGGTTGAGCTTGGCTTTGTTGTTTGTTGCTAGCTGGCTGCAGTTTTTTTTTCTTTTCTTTTCCTTTTGTTTTTCTATATTTTAGTTTTGTTTTTCTATTTTGTTCGGTTCATGGGTTCAACATTTTGTTGATCTTCATGAGTGATAATGTTGATCCTCTTTCGGCTCTCTCTCTCTCTCTCTCTCTCTCTATATATATATATATATATATATATATATATATATATATATATATATATATAATGCACAAACCCCCTATGGTGTGAGTTAAATATATGAACTAGGCATTTTCAATGTTTTTTTTTCAACTGACTCAACGGATGTGTTCGGCATGGTCTACCTTCTAGGAATCGCCACTTAATTATATCATGTTTCTTTGACCAAAAACTTGATTAGTTTAAAAACATTGGAATTTATGAAAATTACGGGTCATTGATTTTCTTTTAAGCCTTAAAATCTGCTCATGTGAACGGGTTCCTTTAATACAAAGCATGTAGATCACATCTATATGGTCATATATTAAAAAAAAGAAGTTTAAAAGCTATTGGAAATGCATATTTCATATGCTGTTCATGCGTAGGTTGGATCGTACCTATTTATCGGTTTATTGATCTTATCTCCTGTCTCAAACAATGTTGTCAATATCAGTATCGGCCCTGTATCGTTTGGCCAACGATTCAGGTGAATCGGCTGACACCGATACTCAAGTGAATCATTCTAAAAGATATTACGTGCCAATCAGAATGTGACAGGTGTTAAAGTCATTAAAACAATTTTAAGTATTTTTTATATTTACCAAAAAATAGCCGATTCATGGGTGATGCACATATTTTCTACCGATACGATACCGATACTGACAACATTGGTCTCAAACATCTTAAAAATGCTTAATTGTAATAACCAATGTATTCTATATATCTTAGTACAAAAATCAACAGCTTGTATTGCTCTAATACCTAATGCCAAAATAATCAAAGTTTTTTGTTATAATAATTTAGTTCAAGCCTATTTTTAGTACACAACTCGGGTTTGGATCATATGGACCCAAAAGTTGTAGAGCTGATCGTCTTCCATCAATTTTTTAAGTGGTTAGGATGCTAGAAGATAAAATTGGATAGGACCTACCAATCACTGTGTGTGTGCACACGTGCATGAATACATGTGGGGATTAGACATTTTTTTCTTAATATCTGGGCTTTAATCTCATTGTCTCAAAATATCTGGGTTTTAGTGATATTTGGTTAGGCATTTTAGATCCAGTTAGACAAATGGCTTGCTATGGTTTCGGGTTTTCTGCATCCAAATCCAACTCCCATCATGAATAATTAATATTTGACCAGAGTGGCCAGATCCGATTAATGACTAAATGGAGCTTGGATTAGTAAATGGTTTTCTCCATTTTTTATTTTTTTTTAAAGTCTAGCTGGGGTTAGGCAGACCTTACCAGTTACACAACTATACCATTGGGTTTTGAACCCCCTTACACAAGGTGACATGCACTAGCTGCTCCTACCAGACAAGTTGGTTTTCCCCATTCGTGTGCAAAGTTTTACTCCAAATCTGGTTAGGATTCAGTAATATCCAAATCCACCTTAAGTCCGATATATATTAGCTAGAACTTGACTAACATTGGACAGCCATGGAAACAAATTTGGTTTGTTTTGATAAAAGTGATAACCAAATCAGACATAATCAGATATATATAGCATAAACAAAATTGAATTCAAACTAAAATGGGGGGAGACCTCACATCTCTCTCCGGGTCTGGATTTAATGGCTGTTTGTTCAAATCAGATCTACTTTACTACTTTACATGTAAATAGATGCAGATGGTAGTTGGCTACAAAACTCAATTGGATTCGTATGAATCCAATGCATGCATTTTTTTTTATTGATATTTACACAAAGAAACCACCTCGAAAATAGGGATGGCTGTGGATTGGGGTGGCTGAAGGGGACAAGGTTTTCACCCCGCACCGTCTCAAAACTTTGCCCTCTATCCTCGCCCCATCTCAAAATTTTGTCCTCCATTCCTGCCTTCATCTTTCCATGGGTTTTGATTCTAACCTCCATCTCTGGTTCATTCTTCGTTTTATGTTTTCCATCCTCTGTCCAAACGGGGCAAGGTAGGGCAGGACCCCATTTCCTTGGCCCTTCTGCCATTGTCGCCTTCCACCATTAGAGGAAGGAGAGAGAAAGGATAGAAGAGAAATGGGAACTCACGCAAAAGGGTTTTATGTTAGGGTTTTATATATATATATATATAAGGGTATAATAATAATTTTCTTAATGAGGGTCGGGGACAGGGTGAAGCAGAGCGGGGCCCAGTTTCCTACCGGTCCACTGCCATTCCTACTCTAAGATCAAAGACCTAGTCATGTTAACTTTGTCTAGGATACTTGCTGTGGCTATCTTGATAGCATAAAACTCAGTGGGGTTACCCTTAGATCCCAAGGTAAATAATAACTGAATCTGTTATCTTAGTGGCATCCCTAAAAAATATACCTATAAGCAGGCACATGAAAGGTTGTTTTGGGATGTTGCTTAGGAAGACAAATTTCACAGCTAAAGCATAACTATTTGTTGCATCCATAGATCAAGGCTTCATAAATATATAATAAAGGAGCTGTCACTCTCAAGTTGGTTGTGAAGAACTTATCAATGTTGACGGGTTGACAGATTGGTGCAATCAATATTGAGTCAAGTCTGAGCTGGGCCTGACAGATTGATGCAATCATTGTTTAATTAAATTTGCCACTCTAAGCATTCATTTGTTGATAGAGTGGCATATAACATATCTCACGGGTCGATACCCTTGATTTAAAAAATAAAAAAGTGAAGAAAAGAAAATTATAAGAAAAAATTGAGTTCATGTCAGGGCAGAAGTACCACTAACAGAAATACCTTAAGAGGTCCCTCATATGCCATTCATCCGTAAGATGGACGGCAACCATGTCTCGATTGCTTATGCCTTAGATGGGCCCCTCAACTCGTTTTATGCTTTAGATGATCGCGCCACATCCATCTAGCCTTTGATAGGAGCATAGTGACAAAAGTTTAAAATGGTAAAATATCGGCAGCTAAAAACTCTATAGAATTTGATTTTTTTTTTAAATCTTGCATCTTTTGGGGAAAATCTTGACAATAAAAAATAAATATAAAAAGTACATTTTTACAAGAAAATCTAAAAAAATTTATTCAGAGATAAAACCACACATTTTTTCATGATAAATAGCTGATAAAAACATAAATATCGCGTTTAAAACATGATATTTATGTTTCTGACAAAAAAAAACATGAGAAATTGATAATATCACTAGAATTTGTTGTTTTTAACTTTTGAGTTATTTCTCGCAAGTTTTTCATAAATCTCGCGAGATTTATAGCTATGGTGGCCACCAGGCCAGGTGCCTGATGGGGGTGTCAAATACCTACCTCACACTTAAGGGGTCAAGGTCGGGCTGCAAAATGCAGCCCATGCTAGATTCAATTTGGGCCGCCCCTTGTGCATTTTACACAAGGCCTAACAGACCCGACCTGTTAACTGACTGAACCCAAAGGACTTGGCCCCTGCCCGAGTATAACTGAGTCAAGTCATGCTCTAATCGGGCTGGACGGGCCTGATGGCCAACCCTAGTTTTTGGGATCGATTCAATCAAGTAAATCAACTTGTTGATGTACCATAAGATCTTGTGGAAATAAACTTGACCAGCTGATGGTTAAGACAGTGATTGGTTTCTTGACACTAAATGATACTGATCCAATGGCACCGGGATCCAACTTGGCGTTGAATGGAGCAGAGCAAGAAAATATCCAACCTAACTAAGCCTTGGATGGATCAAAGCATGGAGCAAAGTTGATCAACCTTAAAGGGACCAGATCCAAAAAAAAAAAACAAGGGCCTACCGGCCAGGTGGTCCTCACCAAGGGAGGTCTACCTCCCCTGTTGAATGCCTTAGATAGACGTATAAGGAGCTTTATGAGGGTTTTGGGTGTTACCAAATGCCGTAGCAGATTCAATCTAAGGAGCTCTTAGACGTTTGCACTATTATTAATATTTCTTTTATTGTATTATGGTTTAATGCTTTTGTTAAAGCCTATATATAGAGTCTCTATCTTGTAAGAAAAGGATATAAAATTGGAATTGAACTTGAAAGTTTCTCTCTTACTCCTTAACTCGTCTCCTCTAATTGATGTTTCGCTCTCTTTCACATTTTTCCTTGGCCCTTAGACCTTCTTTACCTTTTTTTGGCTTGGTGTAACGACCTCAAATTTATTATCGAAAATACATAACTTTTTCTTTTAAAGGAAGTGAATGATGTCAGAACAAATCTATGGTCATGCTCCAACCGAACTAAGCTCTAGGGAGTTAGTTTGTAAGCAAGTGTCAGCATTTAATAGCCCGCTTAAGTTGAGTTCGTGAAAGAGACACCAAAGACATAATCCCTTTGTCAAAACGAAAACAAAATACAACTCTTTTTTTTAAATGCAAAAAATAACACACAGATCAAGGGTACATCACAAATTTACTTTTCAACACACTAACCATCCATTTCAAACCATAATTTAAAATGAAATAGTTCAAACCATAATTTAACTTAATGATTTCTAAATTTAAGTTCACAAAGTTTAAAACAAACCTCATGTTTAGAACTAAGCAACCAATCATAAATTCTGTCATCTCTAACAAGACAGTTCCACCCTCACTTTGCTCAGTTAAGCATGAGTTTCACCATCTGAAAAATGTTCAAAGATGGGTAAGAACTCACAGTTCTCATACAAAATCCCATATTATTCAACAATAAAGAATAAAACATAAATAGGTCTCACAATTCTCTTGGTGTCTCACTCCCTCGCCCAATCAATATATATATTTTTTATTTTTTTCACAAAGGATCCTCATAAGTGGTTGTACAAGTTCAAACAATATTTTGTAACTCAGTCAACATCAATGAAAAGTAGATTAGATTATGTGGTAGCTCACCTTGATGATGAGACCATAAGATGATACCGCTTGCACAAACAATGACATGGAACCTCAACATGGCATGCGTTCAAAAGAGAGCTCCTTAAAAGGTTTACCTTCTCTCTACGTAAATAACAACATAGAGATGAAAAACCTCAAACACAAAGGTTTCATCAGAGATTATTAATAAAAAATTAAGGATCGTTGCACCATGTGTAGTGATTGGTTTGAATATATATTAATCAATGTTTGTGGGAGGTCTTAAAGAGGACATAAGGATCAAGCTAATGTTCCTAGACCCTCAAAACCTCGAAGAATGCTTTATCAAAGCAAGAGTAGTTGAAGAAAAAATGAAGAAAGTTGACCCATATGAAAAGGCCAAATCGACCCCAAATGGATATGAAAACCCAAAACCAATTAGGAAAATTGATCCCAAATCTAAATTGGGACCAAATTTCAAAAGCGAGTTTCTTTCAAAGGCCCAAATGGCAGACTGGAGAAATAAAGACCTTTGTTACAATTGTGATGAAAAATGGATTCTGGGGCACAAGTGAAAATCTTGAAAATATTTTTGGTATACGAGAGCGATGAAAAAGAAGAATCAAGCGATTCAAATGAGAAAACCAAGCAAATTCATGGAATCTCATATCATGCCTTGGTTGGGGTATCCATCTTAAACTCTATGCAAGTTAGAGGATGTTGAAATAAGGAGAGTGTGGAGGTGTTGATCGACACAAGATCAACCCATAACTTTATAAGAGAAGATCTTGTGCAAACGATGGGCTGCCTAACCAAGGACTAACTTAGTCCGATGTCAAGGTGGGAGACAAAAGCCAACTCAAATGCTTGTATGTTTGATTGGGAGTCAAGTTGGATCTCAAAGATCCAATTTTTTGGTAGACCTCTATGTGTTGCCCATGAAAGTTGCAAACATGGTCTTTGACATGAGTTGGTTGTGGACCTTGGGCAAGGTCCAATGGGATTTTTATAATATAAAAATGAGTTTTGATCAAGTCGAAGAAAGGGTTTGCCTCAAAGGCCTTAAACCCAAGGGAGCTGATGAAGTGGGTTCGAAGGAAACCCTTAAGTTCTATAGAACTACTCAATAAGTTCTATTTTGCACCACTACAATGAAGGCCCTGCAAAAGATCGAAAGGCTTCAGGAAGTGTTGTTTGAAATACAAGAGATCCTTGACCAATTCAAGGAAGTGTTCATTGAGGCCACTAGCCTACCACCCCAAAAGTCCCAAGACCATCACATCACTGTCAACCTAGGTGTTAAACCTATGAGTATTCATCCCTATCGGTATGCACATTCTCCAAAGGACAAAATCAAAAGACTTATTCAAGATATGATCAATAGCAGGGTGATCCAGCCTAGTTCAAGTCCTTACTTATCACCCATTTTTTTGATGCAAAAAAATGACAACACTTGGAAGTTTTGTATTGACTATAGGTCTTGAACATCATGACCTTAAAGGACAAACATCCCATACTCGTCATCAATGAGTTGCTGGATGAGTTGAATGGGGTCCAAGTCTTCTTAAAGATAGATCTCTAATCCTGTTATGACCAAATCTGGGTGGCAGACAAAGACATTATAAAAACACTATTTAGGACTCATGATGGATCATTTGAGTTTCTTATAATGCTATTTGTGCTTACCAATGCCCGTGCCACATTCCAACAGGTGATGACATATTTCGACTGATACTCCACAAATATGTTATTGTATTCTTCGATGTCGACATATTAATCTATAGCCGGACGTGGAAAGAGCATCTAGAACATGTAAAAGTTGTTCTATAAACCCTAAAATAACATCAATTCAAAGCCAAGAGGTCCATGTGAACCTTAAAACACTCAAGAGTGTCCTATATTGACCACATTGTCAACAAGCAAGGCATGAGAGTGGATCCCCAAAAAATAAAGGTGATGCTATCTTGGCCAAAGCCGACATCCCTCAAGGCTTTGAGAGACTTCCTTGGGCTCATTTGATTACTATCAAAAGTTTATAAAGAATTACAAGATTATTGTTGCACCATTGACTGCCATGTTGAAGAGGAATGCTTTTGCTTGATTTGAGAAGTCTGAGCTTGCTTTTGAATGACCAAAGCAAACCATGTACGAAGTGCTCATATTGGCCCTACCAGACTTCTCTAAGGAGTTTGTGGTTGAGATCGATGCTTGTGACAGATGCTTGTGACAGTGGAGCCAAGGCAGTGTTAATGCAAGAAGGTCATCCCTTGGCTTTTCTAAGCAAGAGCCTCTCCAATTGCGCCAAGGCTCTCTCCACTTATGAAAAAGAAATGCTTGCAATAATGTTGGCACTTAAGAAGTGGAGGTTCTATCTTTTGGAAGGCACTTTGTGGTCTGTATCAGGGGCGTAGCTAGGATTCATGTGAGGGGGGGCCAAACAAGGGTGTAGAAAAAAAGCTGGTGTGATAGTTGGGAGCAGCGCCCCGAAATTTTTTTTTTGAGATAAAATAAAAAATGGCTATAATTATTAATAAAAATCTATTTCATATGGACAAATCAAACTATCTGCTGCAGTCTTTTTCAATCTCAACATAAAGTTCTTAAACATTATCTAATGACAATATATAACACTGGTGCGATAATTTGAAGTTCATAACAATGCATAAATTTTATTTATGACAAAATAAATCAAAATAAGAAAGTATCAACTAAAATGGGCCCCGACGGTTACTTGCTTGGCCTTTCCCTTGCAAGTAAACAGCAGGAAAAATAACTCCTAAAAGGCCTTTCTTATTTATAAATGTACCCAATTAACTAAACATGTCCAGCTGTTGATTACAGATTGGTAATGCACATCTGAAGATATATGTGGAGTATAAAAACCTATTAGACATTGCCACCAAAAACAAATATTCAACAAAATTTCTAAGTGCATCAATTGCAAAAGTGATATAATAATCAATGTAGTTCTAAAGATAGAAGAAAAAAGAGGCACTTATAAGCATAACAATGACATCCTGATTGACTCACTAAAGCATCCATAAGCTTGAAACGAGTTAACAAGAGCAATCTCCTGAAATTGGGCTACATGTTTTAACTTTTCCAAGTGAATAACCAGAAGAACGAATTAATTTTGGATCAACACTACCATGAAAAGCATCAAATTATGTGGTGGTAGCAAAAACCATCATGTACTGATTCTTCAGTCAAGATTCACCAAGACACTGTATCTTGAATATAACCACCCAAAAAAAAGATAAAAATGTTAAAGAAACTAAACTTGTTAAGAGGGAACATTTTGGTGCTCTTTGTTCAAGGCTAGATCCGGATCACATAATTCACTGGTCCAGCCATCAAAATGCAAAAGTAGTTCAAATGAACTAGATCACAGGTCCCTAGAGACCCAGTTCACCATAACCAGTGAATCCATTTTCTTATTGCTGATGCAAAAGAATGAATCTACATTCAACGTCTGAGATCACTAGGTACTTAGTGAGTGGCAACCAAATCCAAATAAGATATTGGGCAAATCTAAACAAAGACCCAACTGTTCTTTTCAATTTGTTTCTCTATTTCATATGACCCACATTAAAAGAACCTCTTTTACAAGATTACTTTTTGTTAAATGAATTGATGAAGACAGATTTTCGTTTTCAACTAATGAAGAAACTGAAAGACAGATGAGAATCAACCTAGAGAGAGAAAGTTCGATTCAAAGATCACTGACCGAGGCTTGCTGAGGAACTCTGCAACTCACCGAAAGCCGACACTGAAGCCAACACCGAACGGCGGCGACCGTATCTGGATTCCGCCGGCGTCGTCGGCTGTTGCAAGCAGGGAGAGAGAGATGGGGGACTAGGGAGAAAGATAATACAATACGTAACAGGGGGCAGGGGCCCTGTTTTAAAACCCTATCTGGTTTTGGATCCGGGCCAGGTCCGACCCGACTTCTGAGGCAGGACTGGGCTACAACCCAGTCCTGCTCCCCCCCCCCCAGCTCCGCCCCTGGTCCGTATCGATCACAAAAGCATCAAGTACCTCATAGAGCAACAAATCACTACCTCAATCCAATAAAAATGGGTAGCAAAGAAGATGATGGGATACAACATTGAGTTACAATACAAGAAGGGAGTACAAAATATTGTAGCTGATGCGTTATCTCAACAAATAGAGAAAGCAATTCAGGGAAAGTGGCTTCTCGCATAGCGGACTAAACAAATTCATGGAGGAGTTTCCAAGCCTTATCCTAAATTTTCATTTTTTTTATCGGTATTTTGAGAGGAATAAGTTGATCTCTCAGAGCTTCTCAAAATCCAAACAGAACCTAGACCCCAAAAAATCTCAAAAATTTCCAAAATTTTACTCCCCAAACGACAAGCTCTAAAATTCAGATATTTTTATCCAAGCGAGCCTAACGTGTCTGGAAGTCTCTCCTAAATTTTCATCAGTTTATCTGCTGAAAATTGAAAGAACCAATTTTTTTACTAAACCCTGTACAAACCCAAACTGAACTTGAACTTGTTTTAGCCTACCTGGCCTAACCTAGACTTAGGTTTAAACCCAAACCTACCATTGGGCCCACGAACGCAACACTAAAGCCTCAACTAACATAACAAATGATCCAGTTTAACCTCAGTCCTACAATGTATCTTCAAAAAAAGAAGAAAGAAATTAGACAATGTACCGTTGGTTCCTCAAGTTAAGAAGAAATTGATCTTACTAAGCTACTTAACTTCATATTACTGTCTGAGTTTCGAGTTTTCACCAAATAACTTTGTAATACAGGGCAGTAGAATGAGGACAATAATAATAGTGGCGAATAGATATGATGGTTTTTATGTATTACCTCTCAATTTATTTCAGTCTGAATTTTTGCAGTTCGTCATAAATTTCTACAAGTCTATTGAGACTCAATTTGATACAAGAAAATAAAAATCTTTCAATCATATGAAGGAGGTGAGTTAAATGGCAAGATTTTTCAATAATTTTTAGTTGATCATGGTATTTATCATCAAATCTCCTGCCCTAAAACAGTAAAACAGCCTAGAAGGGCTTTGCTCATCTGGTAGGGGCAAACTTATGAATGCCTCAAGTTGAAGAGTGTCACTAGTCCATGACCCACGGATGGTGTCCCTTGTCATAAGGTTGAAGCTGAGTGTACTCCTCGGTGAGTAAGGGGGGGCTTCATATTTTTACCAACCGGAGCCCTGTCAATGTGTAGTCGGTAATAGTACTAGGGTATCAATGGGCCAGGTTTGACCCGTACCAAATCCTATAGGGTCTCTGTTTGGTGATAAATAAGAAGGTCCAATTAGGATCTGTGTCAGACCCAAAGGGTCCAATTAATATATGGAGCCAAGCATGGTTTGTGAAATTTCATACCAGACTGGAGTTCAGACTAAGATCTGCAAATTTTCAATGTAGAAAAGATAAAAAAATATTATTTTAACAGATATGGTTCAGGTCTGGTTCATGTAATCCATATAAGATACAGGTATGGTTTCTCTTATGGTGAGTTCGATTGGACTCGGGTCCGAACCTAGTACCAGCATCTTAAACTAGGTTTGGGTCTGGTTCCACTTTAGTCCAAACCAAACCCGACCCATTGACACCCCTAGATAGCACTGATAGGGGTTTCCTTGGCCCAGCCAAAAAAAAAATGAAAGCAAAATGTGTTGGTAGAAAAAAACCCATCAAAATATAACTGAGCTAGAACTTGCCAAGGGTTGGTTCCCCCTGAGATCAGATTCGTGGCTTACTCCGTGGCCGGTTTTATCTGGCTAGGGCACTCACCTGGGGTTTACTATCCAGGAAACCCTCAATTATTATTATTATTATTATTATTATTATTATTATTATTATTATTATTATTATAGGGTTTCACAGTCATATAAGGCATGTTTGGGACGAAGCATTTGGATCAGCATCATGCTTATTAACAAGATACCATCTACATGTTTTGAAAATGAAATCTTCATATGAAATTCTGTTTGAGAAATGTCTAAGCTATTGATCCTTTAGAATGTTTGGATGCATAAGAGACTATATTGAATCAAGTTCGATCCGAACTCTTACCATGTATCTTTCTCATTTACAGCAATCATTTTAAAGAATGCAAGTGTTACTGTCCTCCCAATGGGAAGGAGTATACCTTGTATCATATTGTCCTTGATGAACATGTGTTCCTGTTTTCAAAAAACCACGCCTTTTGTTTTTCCAAGTCTGATAATAATGGTGAAATAACTAGTTTCTCCAAGGCCACATAAGGGTACAAGACGCGAAACTTATCTAATGATGCATTAAGTGCAAGGCCAGCGGGGTGGCTGTGAAGGTGCTGAGATAAAGGCATTAATGGTCAAACTCAGATTTCACACACTTTTTGGACTTAGGCCATATAAGGCAAGCACTACAAGAAAAACCTCTTTTGGTGCCACATGACACAGAGCACTTTCATTGGCGCTATTTTATTTATTGTCAATGAAAAGGTGAGTTATACTGACGCTAACTATACATGCTCTAATGAACTTTTTCTGGTGCACATAAAAAGTGTTGCCAATATAAATAATTTTTTCTATAGTAACAAAGAAGAGTGGAAGAAAAAAAGTATTTTTTGTAGCAGATATAAAAAGTACACCAGTAATTTGGCATTTCAAAAAAAAAAATCATTTCCACTCTTTGGCGGGCTCTCTCTCATGCTAAAAAAACTCCTCTTTCACTGGCGCTATTTTACTTTGCACCAATAAAAAAAGGTTTTTGCTGGCGCACAAATAAAATGCGTCAATAATTAGGCATTTCAAAAAAATATTTTCCACTCTTTGGCTTTCTCCCATGCTAAAAACTTCTTTTACTGGCAAAAACATTTTTTCTGGCGCACAAATAAAGTGCATCAGTAAAAACACACGGGTTTAAAAAAAATTGAGTTGTTCGCGGGCTCTTTGTATTCACCATCACCCTCTCTCTTTTCATCGGCCACCACCCCTCTCCCTTTTTCCTTCTCCCTACCTCAAGAGAGGGATGGTGCTCGGTCTTAGCAGGGGCTCCACCGCCGCCTTCATGGTGGTGAAGCTTGGGAACCTCCTTGCCCGTTGCAAGCTCACCGGCATCGTCGGCGTCCCCACCTTGAAGCGCACCAGTTTGTGTATTTCACATACGCATACCTCATCTATCAATTTCTATCCTCGTCATCAGCTTCTTTTTCTTATTCTTCTTTGTGGACTCTCAGGTCTCCTTTCTAGTGCATGATGATGATGATGGTGGGATCAGGAACCTCACCGGATCCTCAACAGAGATCGCCATGAATTATGATTTCTGCATCGAGAACCCATGAGCTTTTTGTTTGTTTGTTTTTTCTCTTTTCCCATATTCTCATTGATTTATTTCGAATTTTCATGAGTTTTTTGTGTGTTTGATTGCGATCTGTTCACATGTTTTCGCAACATCAGTAAATTGGACGCAGATTAGGTTGATGTCGATAATCAATATATGTTTTTTGCTTCTTGTTGCTTAGTGTAATTTTTTTCGTGATTTTTTTTTTTTTAATTTGTGCGGTTGTTCATGATACGAGCATCAAAACTGTCACGTGCATTATCGCTGATTTCTTTGTTGTATCTCTCTTTTCTTTATGAATTTGACTCTCTGTCATCATTATTTGAAATGTTCGGATTCACAGGAAGTTATTTGAGGGCTTTGAGCAAGTGAATGTTTGATTTGTTGATTTTCACAGTTTGTGTATTTCTCACTATTTACCCAGCATTTTTTTATCAGTTTATGTATTTTACTGTTTTGTATTTTAGGGGATTTTTTTCCAACTATGATTTATGATTTTTGAAGTTTTTGAAAAATTCGAGTTTTGAATTATACTATTATGTTATAGTATAATTTTTTTCTATTAATCACTTTTACTATAGCACTTTTTTAGTGTGCCAGTTGGTGCTAATGTAGCGCAAGTAAAGGTAATTTTACTGGTGCTAAAATAGCACCAAAAAAAGGTCTTTTTCTCGCACTAAAATAACATCAGTAAAAATATCTTTTCGGACGCTATGAATTAGCGCCAGTAAATGTATTTTCGATGATACTTTTAACAACAATAAATGTCTTTACTGTTGCTAGATCAACTTTTCCTTGAGCTAATTTAATGCTAGTAAAGGTCTGATTTCTTGTAGTCAAAGTGGTCACGAGGCTTCACTCGGGGTTTTTCTCGCTTCGGTGAGGGTGTCTTGTCATAAAATAAAAACTAACGATGCATTAAATCTAAAACCTTTATATAAAATTGAATTATTTTCCCACAGATTTAAGTGAAACAATTGGGCAATAGGGATGTCTTATGGGTTTCTCTTTTTTTATTCCTTGAGAAAATGCTTTCTGGTTTCTCCATAGTGAGCTTTGGTATTGGAAAATTAATAGTAAAGCTAGCCAAGCATTAATCCTTGGTATTTGACTTTCCTAGTGAGTGAAATTTAAATATCTGTTAGTAACTTAACATCGCATAAATAGAACATAATATTTTAGTGATTCCTCCTTAGGGAGGGATTCATGGTGCATAGTAAAAGATTAGGTGCAATATGATTGTACAAATATTGATCACCCTCCATCTTGGGGACAGAGCCTGTAGGTTGTGAGACCCAAGGCTTGATGGAGGGCAATCAGGTGCTTAATGCACAAATATTTGTGCAATCATATTGCACCCGACGCCTTTGAATGGGGGCAGAAGTAGCGCTGGCAAATGAGATAGCTGCTCGAGAGCGCCCAAACCTCATTTGGACTTGTAAAAGTGAGCATTTATGGGTTAATGTTTGGAGCTATTGAAGGCACGAAACTATTGAGTTGAAAATCACAGTTTCAAGCTTTATCAACTCAATCTGGCCACATGGATGTGTTCAGCATAGGGGTGTAACCCGGTCAGGCAGATGCTGAATCGGGTCTAAAAGTAAGACCCAAACCCAACCCAATCTTATTCTGGTTTGGGTACACCTGAAAACAACTATGGACTTATATGGTTTAACAGGTTCGGGTATGCATCGGATTGGGTATAATCTATTCAGGTCTTTATTAATAGACATTTTTTTATTCAGGTCGGGTTTAGGTCTGGGTATGACTCGGGTATTGATATAATTGGTATTTTAGACCTAATTACTTACCAATAAAAAATATGTAAATGAATGAAATTAGCTATTTATTAAAATTATATGATAAAAATTCCAAAGCTTATTAACTATTTTTTATTTTTTATTTCTCAAAAAAAGTCAAAATCTGAATAGAAAAAGAATGTTTTTATGCCAACCATTCATTTCTGGTTAAAACAAAAAAACTAATGTGTCATATTCAAAATGTATCTAAATTACTAAGTTCTTGAGTATTATTCTGGGATTCACTTCAACTAGACAATTTCTATGAGAGGACAATGAGAAGTATATGCAAAAAAAAAAATGAATTAAAGTATTGATTACTAAAATATAAGGCATATTAATTCTAAGTTTATCAACATCTTTAAATGTTTAATCGGATATATAACATAATACCAATTACTCCAGTTATTTCCTCGTACTACTCTTTTATAGTCGGTTCAAGTATATAGTCAGGTCAGTTTCAGGTGTATAATCAGGACAATTCGGTTTTAAAATATGAAGAACCATTTTGGTTCGGATACATAATCTGGTTGGATCTTCATTTACAATACCCAAGACTCGACCCATTTTCACTATGTCTAAATTTCTTGTAGTGAAGGTGGTCATGGTGCTTAATCCGGAGTTTTTCTTGCATCAGTGAAGGTGCTTAAATTCGTCATAAAAAAAACTAATGATGCATTAAAACTAAAACCTTTATATAAAATTGAATTATTTTCCCACAGATTTAAGTGAAACAATTGGGCAGTAGGGATGTCTTATGGGTTTCACTTTCTTTTTCCTTAAGAAAATGCGTTCTGGGTTTCTCCATAGTGAACTTTGGTATTGGAAAATTAATTGTAAAGCTAGCCAAGTATTTAATCCTTGGTGTTTGACTTTCCTCGTGAGTGAAATTTAAATATCTGTTAGTAACTTAATATCTCATAATGGAACATAATATTTGAGTGATTCCTTATTTTAGGGATTCATGGTGCATAGTAGAGGATATTTAATTAGTTCTTCATGCATGCCTTTGAAGTGAAAAGATCAGGTGCAATATGATTGTGCAAATATTAATCACCCTCCACCTTGGGGGGCTGTCAGTTGTGGGGCCCAAGGCTTGATGGAGGGCAATCAGGTGTTTAATGCACAAATATTTGTGCAATCATATTGCACACGACCCCTTTGAATGGGGTAGGAGTAGCGCTGGGAAATGAGATAGCTGCTCGAGAGTGCCCGGACCTCATTTGTGACTTGTAAAGTGAGCATTACAGTCTGGGCATCAACAATGGGTCTTAGGCTCATGTAGGTTAGTTTATATATATATATATATATATATATATATATATATATATATATATATATATATATATATATATATATATATATATATATATATATATATTGAAAAATATTTTCTACTGATTAAAGTGAGGAAACAATGAGCTAGAAATCATAGAGGCAAGTTGTATCGACTCAATCTAACCACAAATGTGTTTAGCATGATTTTTTTCTCCAAGGATCAAATTTTGGATGGTGCTTTTCTGATAAAATGTAATCTTTTCTGTTATGAAATTTTGACACATTGTGGGCTGTTGATTTTTGGACTCCTTTAAAACCTAATTACTTGTCATAATCACATGATTCAAAATAAGTTTACTACTAATCAAATGATGTAGATCACATATGTAACATTTGATCTACAAAAAGTTAGAATTCTTTGAAGAAAAGAATAATTTCTACTCATTAGTTTCTTACCTTCGTTAATAGCCAATATTTATCCATATATATCACTAAACTATGAGCATTTTCAACATGTTTTTGTTAATCCAACCATGCATAGGTAAGCAACATGACGAATTTGTCACAAATCAACTGATAAAAAATAAGATTTTTTGATGCTTGAATATTTATGAAGATTATGAGTCATTGATTTTAAAGCCTTAAAAAATGGGGTTTATGTATCATAGTCAGGTTATTCAAGAGCTGGTCCTTATAAAACCAAGAATGTAGTTAGGGATGGAACAGGACAGGGGGGAAACGGAGCCTTGCCCCGCCTTGCTCCGTTTGGAACAAGGATGAAGGACATGAAACAAAGATGGAGGTTAAAATCAAAACCCATGTAGGGATGGAAACGGGGGTGGACTTACACTTTCCCCCGCCCCGTTCCCTATCTCCATTAGTAAAATAACTAAAATATATTTAGGGATGACAGTGGAATGAGGAGAAACGGGGTCCTGCCTTGCCCCATTTGGACCGGGGATGGAGGACATGAAACAGGGATGAAGGTTAAAATCAAAACCTAAGGCAGGGATGGCTGGCAGAATTTTGAGAAGGGGTAGGGGTGGAGACCTTGTCCCCGCCCACTATCATCCCTAAATGTAGATGACTTGTATACAAATAGATTTAAGAGAAAAGAACAAAAAATACATGAAAATCGTGAATCGTATGGTAGTTCTCATTATATATATATATATATATATATATATATATATATATATATATATATATATATATATATATATGTGTGTGTGTGTGTGAAAAATATTTGATACTAATAAAGGCAAGGAACTCGTGAACTAGAAATCATAGATGCAAATTGTATTAACTCAATATAACCACATAAGTGTGTTCAACATGGTTCCTTTGCTAAGGATCAAGCTTTGGATAGTGCTTTTTTGATATAAAAATGTGATCTTTTGATTTATGAAATTTGGGCATATTGTAGGTCATTGATTTTTGGGCTCCTTTAAAAACCTAATTACTTGTTATAATCACATAATTAAAAATATTTTTTCTACTAAAAAAACCATGTAGATCACATATGCAACATTTGATTTACAAAAAAATTGTAAGTTGCATCCTCTCAATCATACCACCTTATAGATGTACTTAAAACAGTTTATTTGATAGGAATCATGTTTTTTTGACATCAAAATAAGTTTTTTCTAAGTAAAGAAATTTTGGCAACTTGTGAGCTGCTGATTTTTGAAGATCTTAAAAAACCAACATGTAATATTTTTTAACCTGAATGGGCTTAAAATTATTTTTTTAATATTATTTTAAAGACTTTAACATGTGTCACATTCTGATTGATATGTAATATTTTTTAATTATTTTTTAGCCCATTGAGAATGATTCACTTGAGAATCGGCCGATTCACCTGAATTGTTGGCCAAACTATACAGGTCGGATTCGGATACCAGCAACATTGGGACAAATCCGTGACCCATGGATGCTGAAGGCATCCTTCAGGTGAACGCGTGGTATTAAAACACACTTCAAAAAACAATCTTTAAAAAAAAAACAAACCAACTCGCACATTATTGGCTCGTAGAGCTCAGCTCACAACGAGGTTAGGTTCAGTTTAGCTTGTGATGAGCTCCCCATGTCAAGCAGGAGAAGCGGTTCACACTTAACAAGCCAAGCCCGAGCTTGGTTCGTTCTGGACTCTGGACTAGTTACAATTAGTCCGATTAAGCAGTGAAAACAAACCTACATGATATGATCAATAGGTGGACCCAGGTTTGGTTTTAATGCTTATAGATAAAATCAAACTTCACTCTGTTTAAAAAAAATTGTTATGTAAAATACTAAAGATAGAGGTTATATGAGGTAGCTCTTACCACTAAAAACTTGGACCCGGACCTGGTCCTACCCTAAGTTAGGCTCAGTTGAACCTACACTCAAACACCTCAAAGTCCATCCCGACCACATCTAGTACTTTGGATGTTAAAGCCCTTTCTTTGATAGTAATTTGGTGTTTTCTAATTCATCCATTTTTCTTTAAAATAAAATTTGAGATTTCAACCTAATGCATGTTCCTTGGTGGATGAACCATGATAAATCCATTTATGAGGTTAAATGTACTAAAAGATGCACTAGTAAGATTATATACAAATATATATTGAGATATTAATGAGCTTATTAAAAAATTGTTAAGAGTTCATGCTTGGCTCATTTAGCAAACGAACTTGGTTTTAATTTGCTTGGTTTGTTCACAAAGTGGACTTAGGGTTGTCAACGGGTCGGGTCAGGGACAGGTTAGGGTTGACCTGGACCCGCCCATATAACTAATAACCAGTTCAGGTTTGGGTCACAAAAATGAAATCCCAAACTTGGACTCACATAATCTTAGAAATTTACTTTTATTATTATTATTATTATTATATATATATATATATATAATTCGGATACCTGAAAAAAAACATGATCCAAATCTGACTCGTATATTGCTCAGGTCGGGTTCAGGTTGACCTGAATGTTATTCGGGTCAGCATTTTCCATGATCATATCCGAATATTATTCGGGTTGAATGCCCGATACAATCCGGATCCATTGACAGCCCTAGGCCCCTATGTGGACTACTTATTCCATAGCTCCAATATGAAGATCCTAGGTCCACTTAGACCCGAACCCAACCAGTTCTCATTTTAGTACCAGTAGATAGCATGTTTCTGAGAGAGAGAGAGAGAGCCAAAATGAAGCATCAACATTAACGAAGGGTCAACAAACATTGAGCCCAAAGACCAAAGCAGAAAACAGGCTCGAAGGCCAAGAGCAAAAACAAAACCAGAAATACAGGAGAACTAAACGAAAACACGAAAGATTCAGCCCGAGTCAGGAGGCGTCCAGGGCGGCAGAAAGCACTGAAGGTCAAGGAACGAGAACCGCAAAATAGTGTGCACGTCTGCTAAAATGCAATGCGCAAGTTTATTGAAAACAATTGTGCATTCTTGGAAGATGGCATTATTGCGAGTCATCTAGACAACCCACCAAGAAGATAGAAGCCACATTCTTTAGATAAGCCGCCATCGGTTGCACTTGCGAACAGGTTCCAGGCCCCACAAAAGATCAAGAGCAAAATACTCCTGACACACGTTGACGACAGGCTCATTCCAGGTATGCTTGAAAAGGTCCCCAAAGATAGGGCAGAACCAAAACAAATGATAAGCAGATTCTTCAGCCGTCTTGCACATAATACACCTACTTGGAAGATGAAAGATGGTATGTTTTAGGAGACAGACTGTATGAACCCGATCATGCATAATTAGTCATGCGAGGAATCGTGAACGAGGAGTATGGCCCCGGGCCTATATAAGGCTCGTAGGGATCCAATCGGCACCAGGAGGAAGGAGGGAAAGGTAACAAGATTTGGTGTGAAAAGCTCTGCTGGGCACAATTGCCCGATGAAGAAACTGGGCTAGAGGATCAAGGTCACCCTTCTTGGAAATGATGATCGACCATGCTTTGATCCAAGAACGATGCAACAGAGAAGTGTAGCGTCTGCTGTGGGAGTGACGATCCAAGTAGAGCAACTCAAAAAAGTCATACTTAGCGAGGAAGAAGCCAACGCATAGAGAGCCAGGTTGTTGTGCGAGTCAGTTTTGCTTAATGACAAGGATGATACTTCTCATTGAAGAGTCAAATATCCCCAAAACCCACCCGACCCCTAGGAAGTGGCAAAGAGTTCCAACCCACCAGATGATGCTTATTCTGGAGATTGTGCCCTGACCAAAGGAAATTCGCTAGTAAACTAGAGAGCTTTTTGTGCACACCAATGGGAATCACGAACATGGACATAAAGAATTTTGAGATAGACGTAAGAACATGCCTGATGAGAGTTAGACGCTTAGCGATAGAAAGGTAGGAAGCCTGCCAGAAGGAGATTTTAGATTAGACTTTTTGGAGAGTGGCATTCCAAGTGACAGAGGAGATACACGATAGCTGAAGGGGGAGGCCCAGGTAGAAAATAAGAAGCTCCAAAGAGGTGCAGTAAAAAATCTATTGCCCAATAGCAAGCAAATAAGGGGGGACATTAAACATGGATAAACAACATTTACCATTGTTTAGGGATAACCCGGACATCGAAAGGAAAAAATGGAGGATTAGCTTGAATCGTAATATTTGTTGAATGGTGGTGCGGCTGAAAAGGACCACGTCATCAGCGTAAGTAAGAATATGGTAAGGGAAATCTGGGATTCTGAGGGAATCAATAAGTCGATGATCTACGGCCCTCATCAGCAAGACCTTCAATGACGGCGTTAAAAAGCAGAGAAGAAAGAGGGCAACCTTGTCGGATACCGCGCTCGAGCTTGAACTGCTGGCCTCTGACCCCATTGATCTTAATTTAAGAATGAGCATTAGTAACCAGTTCGCGCACCCAACTAGAGAAGTGACGACCAAAACCAAGGTTGTCAAGCATGTAGAAAAGAAAAGGCCAATGTACCAAGTCAAAAGCTTTATGGAAGTCTAGCTTAAGATAGAAAAATGGTTGGCCGCTGATATTCAGTGAATGCAGAACTTCAGATACTAAAATAAATAAATGATTAATCTGCCTTTGAGGGATGAAGGCGAATTGGGAGTCTGAGAAAATCCTAAGGGCGACAATATAGAGCCAATTAGCCAAAACCTTAGTGATACTACGGTAGATCCCCCTCAACACCGAGATTGGGCAGAATCTCGAGATGTCTGAGGATGCTGCATCCTTAAGGATGAGAGAGAGAATTGCCAGATGAGTGTGAACCAACAACTAACAGTTGTGATGGAATTCAGCGAAGACCTGAAGAATGTCATTCTTTACGCAGGACCAAAAGATACAAAAGAAGTCAATCAAAAAATCGTCAAAGCCAGAAGCTTTCCACCCAGACAGATCCCTAATTGCAGAACAGATTTCAACAACTGCGAATGTGGCCTGCATAGAGCTAGAAAGAGTGGTACTCATTGAGCGAACGAAGGACCGACCGATAGACCCACCGACGGACGAGTTTGGAGTATAAAGGTTCTTGAAATAGTGAGTAACAGTAGGAACGACATGGTCAGCCGAGTAGGTGACCCCGTCAATGGAGATGGATGGGATGGCATGCCTCTTATGATGATGTGAAGTGAAAGAGTGAAAAAATGGGTATTTCTGTCACCCTCTTTGAGCCAGAGCACCCTCAACTTTTGCTTCCAACGAATCTCATCTTTTAGCCGCCAGGAATGCAAGAGAAGAGACAACTCAACCGATTTGGCTTTTAGGCCCTTAAGACAGAAAACAGAGAGATCCTCGAGAAATGACAGCGAGTGATGGATTGTAGACAGCTTGAATTCTCAGTCGCCCAGTTGTCAGAATTCGCTAATCTTGCTGGAAGAAAGCCAAGCGCGAATGTTGCGGGATAGGCGGAAAAGCTTTACTAGGCAATGAGAAGCAACCCTAACCGCAGAGCATAGCCAACTCCAAGAGTGGAGGATGACCGAATCGAAATCTGGTTCCTTAAGCCACCATTGCTCGAAACAGAAGGTTCGAAAAATGGAGAAACCAGTCCCCCAACAAATAACGACTTGGCTATGATCAAAGACAGAAGAAGGAAGCAAACGACAGTTGATGTTCGATAAAATACCCAGAAGATCAGGAGAAACGAGCACGCGGTCAAGCAGCCGGTAGCACAGACGAGATCTGTGGTTAGACCAAGAAAAAGCCTTATCGACAAGGGGAACAGGATAAAGCAGTGCAGTTGGATGAACTCCTGAAAGTTGTGCATGGAGGCAAAATTGGAGACCGGCAGACTGGAATCATTGAAGGACAGTAAGCAGTTAAAGTCCCCCATGATAAGGTGTTGCTCTCCAAATGATTGAATAACCCTAGTCAGATCAGACCAAAGAGCAGAACGGAGATGGTGCCAGATGGAGCCATAAACGATAGTTACTATGGTCGCGACCGATGTAGGACTAGCAGACAATGGAAGAGCGACCGAGAGGGAGTAAATGTCGATGTCTAGTTGAGAAATGCCAATGAAGGGCTTACCAAGAATAAGGATACCCCCGTGTAGAGAATGGCGGGTTTGAATAAGAAATCAGCACCTCTCCAAATTTCAGATACGACAAAGGGCAACACCTTAACCATCTTGGTTTCGCAAAGAGCGATGAGGTCTGACTTTTCTTGACGGATCCAACTCACAAGGAAAAGGTGCTTATAGGGACAATTAAGGCCTCTGATATTTCAGCACAACACCTTCATAGTTGAAATCCATGAAAACACTGCAGGGTGCGCGATCGTGCTGAACGCCTAGGGGAGAGCCCAGACGTGGAGGTCGAGTATTGTGGTAGTCAACGACGACCCTAACGGTTGGAGCCGCAAGGCGCATGGAATGAAACATACCCCACAGAAGGAGGAGACAATTAGTCGAACAACCTATGTTGCCCGGAAGCCACAAACAAAGGCATGAAGTCAGCGATAGTATTGATGGAATTGTGCATGACGTCGGAGATGCTGAGGATCTGCTGCTGTGAAAGGGAGACATCTAGAAGCTGGGCGGCATCAACCACGCTGATACCCATGGCGGAGGAGAGAGGACTTAACCGGAGCGGCATCGACAGAGGAGGGTGAGCTTGGAGAATCATACTCAGGCTCGAGGAATGGTTCTTGGATGACAAGAGAACCAGATATGGGGGAAGGGATTCTTGGAAGCACAAGACATGGTGGAGGCTGGACGGGTAATGGTGAAACCATGCAGATGGAAGATGAGTCGCAGAGAGCATTGATAACCATCATGGCTCATGCAAGGGAGAAGATGCATGGGTGATTCCTCTCAACGCAAAAACTGAATACCCCATGCAAACGAAAAGTAGTCTCAGACTTAGAAGAAAGAGAATCTGGCAAAAATGATGACTCACTTTCTAGGAGAGAGGACAAAAAGCTGATAGAGGGTTTGAAAGGAGCCCAGAGAGCCGCCTTAGTGATCTGGGAAACCGCAACATGGCATGAAGAGCCCGCTACCTCAGGCAAGCACTCCTCAAAAGAACTCGGCGGCAAAAAAGTGACAATAATCGAGGTGCCACGGCGTAAATGATGATCCACTTTCTTGGCAAGAAGGCAAAAAGGTGACAGGGCCTTTAGAGGTGAGCGGAGGCCCGATGTAGGGACCTGGAAAACCGCAGCAAGGCATGATGAGCCAACTGCCTCGGACGAGCACTCCTCAAAAGACTTCGACGGCAAAAACTGGTGAGGAACGGTGGATGGAGCGCGAGGTGAGGAAGAAAAGCCTCAAATCCGCAGGAATCGTCTTCACTACACTTGCCTTTAGTTGGATGGCCGTGGAGTTCGCCCTCAATTCCTTCCTCCACAGAGGCAGGAAGCCCGACGACAGTGCCAATCCCAACCACGACCCCGTCGGGTTTGAAGGAGAAAACGATGACCAACGTCCCCAAAATTGCCTCCCATCAGAGAGTTCGTAGTTCCCTTTCTCTCCTTCTTGATTTCGTCATTCTGTGATCGTGGTTTTAGTTGGGATTTCTCGATTTTGTAATATCTAGAAGTTGGGAGTTTTGGTGCACGGAAACGAAGAACAGTTGTTGGTGTTGATATAATCCCTTTTGTTGGTTTCTCTTTGATGAGATTCTAGTGAGGATTTTGAAGTTTTTTTTTCTTCTATCTTTGAATTCCTGACTAAGTCTCTTATGCGCTTGTTCTTCTTGTTAAGCAATATTAAATTTCCACAAGCTGATCATGATTTTTTTTTGTTTCAATTTGAATCATTATCATGAATTATGGTGCTCCTCTAGTTGCCATAGAATTAATTTGATTGTATTCGAGTCCTCAGTGGTGATTATTATCTGAACAGGTAATGTGGAACTATGTTGAACTGGTTGAGAGAATCGAAGAGTTGTGAGGGTGGACGAACAGCTTGAGTTCTTTCGTGAACGGGGTTGTTCGCAAACTAGATGCTTATAGGGAAGATGGTTGTCTTTCCAAGGGTAATAGAACAGTGACCGTCGAGAAATTGCAAGAAAAATTGTGAAATGCATTTTTGATGAGGGACTGGAATTTGCAGAGATGAAGGATGAACTGATTGTTGGGATCGCTCAATGTGTTTTTGTTATGTGAAGAATTGAGTTCTAAGTTTTCTGAATGGATTTGGGGTCTGAATAGACGCCACAGAAGGACAAACCAAATAGTGGTGATAACAAAATGTGGAATGTAGTCTGTGTGATTCACGTATAGGAAGACTATGACATGGATTAGGCAAGTTTTGTTTGCATGATGTTGTTGAACGCAAGAATGTATAACTCAATATGCAATCAATACTGGGAGAATGAACTACATTATTTGATCAACTGAAATAGCTATATTAATAGCTTTACAAAGCAACAGAAAGAAGAAAAAACAGCCCATGTTTAACAACTTCTAAAAAATGTGGTAATCAGATAAGTCAAACAAACAACAAATTCCTAAACAATAGGACTTATTAACGAACTAAAAACTAATACTTTTAACAACCTCCCTTAAACTAAATACTAGCAGCATCAGTTTACACTTGAGTCTGAACAAACCCTCAAAAGACCACGCATCTTCAGAAAAACATCAAGCTTTAGAGGTTTGGTCATAATGTCTGCAACTTGATCTTGTGTATGAATATGAACCATCTTCACAATTCCTTCATTTGAAAGCTCTCGAAGAAAGTGAAAGTGGACATCTATATGCTTGCTGCGACCATGCATCATTGGATTCTTAGAGAGCTGAATTGCTGAACTGTTATCATAAAAAAATGTTGTAGGATCAAGTTGAGCATGACCTAATTGCTTCAAAATCCTTCTTATCCACACTGCTTGGCAAGCACATGAAGCAGCAACAAAAAATTTTGCTTCGGTAGTAGATAAAGTCACCACGGGTTGTTTTCTTGAAGACCATGAAACAACTCCTGTACTCAACTTAAACACATATCCTGAAGTGCTCTTCCTGTCTTCTATATCACCAGCATAATCACTATCTGTAAAAGCACTCAGCTCCTTATTTCCTCCCTTCCTATAGAACAATCCAAAGTTGATAGGACCCTTCAAATACCTCAATACTTTGTTGCTTTTAGATGAGATTCTATTGGATTCTCCATGTATCTGCTGACGAGACTAACCACGAACATTATATCCAGTCGTGTAGCAGTTAAGTACAACAAGCTTCCCCCCATCTGTTTATAAAGTGTGCTATCTATCTTCAAACCATTCAAATCTTTCATAAGCTTTATACCAGGAACAATAGGGTTGTGAACTGGATTGCATTCACTCATTCTGAACCTCTCTAACACCTCCTGTGCATACTTCTTTTGGCCAATAAAGATTCCATCTGAACTTTGAATTACTTCAATACCAAGAAAATACCTCATTTTTCCAAGATCAGTCATATCAAATTCATCCATCATAGATTGCGTAAACTTAGCAAACATATGTTCATCAATACCAGTGAAAATTAGATCATCAATATGAAGACACACAATCAAAATCTTACCTCCATCTTTTGTCTTGATAAACAAAGTGTGCTCATGAGGACATTTTTCGAACCCTTGCTTCACAAAATAAGACTCTATGCGACTGTACCAAGCTCTAGGAGCTTGCTTCAGTCCGTATAAAGCCTTCTTTAGTTTGTATACCTTATGCTCACTGTCTTTCTGTTCATACCCTGGTGGCTGCTCAACATAGACCTCTTCACTTAGATCTCCATGTAAAAAGGCTGACTTTACATCTAGTTGATAGATGGTTCATTCTTTCTGTGCTGCAAGAGAAATAACCAATCTGATTGTATCAAGCCGAGCCACAGGTGTAAATACTTTAGCATAATCAACTCCATGTTCATGTTGTTGTGCATATCCCTTTGCCACAAGACGAGCCTTGTACTTGTCCACCTCTCCATTCTCCTTGAGCTTTGTCTTAAAGATTCACTTAACTCCAATTGTCTTTCCTCCCGCAGGTAGTTCTATCAATTCTCAAGTATCATTTCTTTCAATGACTTTTATTTCTGCATCCATAGCTTTCTTCCATTTAGAGCTTTTTGCAACTTCTGTGTAATTGAGAGGATCACCTCCTGTAAACAAGGCTAGATATGTTGTATCTTCTTCTTTAGAAAGACCTTCATCGCTCACATAATCATCCATCCATCCTGGCCGGCTTCTAATTCTTCTCTCGTCATCAGTAGATGAGTGTTCTTCTGCTGACTCACATGAATCACCATTGTATACTTCATCCTCCGAGCCTTCACCTTCACCTTCACCTTCATTGTGAGCATCATCATCCCATTCCAGGTCAACCACAACTTCTTCTTGACGAGTCTTATTTTAATCCCAGCCACCATCTTCCTCAAACTTCACATCTCTACTTACAATTATCTTCTGTGAAACTGGATCATAGAGTCTATATGCCTTTGACTCCTCACTAACTCCAAGTAATACACACTTCAAGCTTTTATCCTCAAGCTTTGTTCGCTTGTTATCTGGTACATGAATGTGTGCAATGCATCCAAAAATTCTGAAGTGTGAAACTGATGGTTTATATTCACTCCAAGCTTCTTCTGGAGTAATATTCTTCACGACTAGAGTAGGTCTTCTATTGAGGATATGAACAGTCCAGTTTACTGCTTCTGGTCAGAAAGTTTTTGGTATCTTCTTCTCTGTCAGCATGCATCGAACCATATTCATAATGGTCATGTTCTTCCTCTCTGCAACACCATTTTGTTATGGAGTGTAGGCCGCTGTTAGTTGCCTTCGAATGCCATTCTCACTACAGAAGCTAGTGAATTCACTACCTCGATCAATTCACAGGCCCTTTAAGTACACACCTGTTTCTTTCTCAATAATACTTTTGAACCTTTTAAAGGGAAGGAATGCTTCTGATTTTTCAGCCAAGAGGAAAATCCAAGTTTTTTGACTAAAATCATCAATGAAGCTGATCAAATATCTCTTTTTGCTGTTGGAGATAGGCGTGATCAGTCCACATATGTCAACATGCACTAGTTGAAGAATTTGAGATGCTCTCTACATGCTTTCTTTAGGAAAAGGATCTCTTTGTTGTTTCCCTATCAAACAACCTTCACGTATTTTTGTGGGAGTTTTGAGTTTCGACAATCCTTGCACCATGTCCTTCTCCTGGAGTGTCTTTAGTCCTCCATAACTTAGATGCTCGTATTGGCAATGCCATAGCCTTGCAGGATCTTCTGTAATAGCTTTGAAGCAGGCTTGTTCCTTCGAAAGAGACTGAACAAGTAGAGTGAACATTCTGTTTGATGTCATTGAAGTTTCTATGATCAACCCTCTATCAAGATGATAAATCCTACACCCTCCTCGTTGTATAAGAATTGCAAGACCTCTTTCTTGCAGTTGTCCGATGCTCAGCAAATTGTTCTTCAGGGTTGGTACATAAAATACCTTTGTGATTACTTGCACAATCCCCTTCACTTGAAACTTTATATTTCCTTTGCCCATCACAACCATGTTTGAGTTGTTGCCCAACTTCACAGTTTGACTAAACTTTTCATCAATGGTTGAAAAAAGTTCTCTCTTCCCACACATGTGGTTGCTACATCCGGAGTCAAGAAACCAAATCTCCTCCTTTTCAGCTTCCTTCTCATCTACATAAGCCATTAACAACATCTCTTCATTGGCTTCTGCGTAATTTGCTTTTATTTCCTTCTCCTTCTTAGGACACTCATACTGGTAATGTCCTAATCCATGGCAGCTGTAGCATTCCACAGTGGATCTATCATAGCCTTGTCGACCTCTTCCTCTACCTCATCCTCGAAAGCTGCCACGTCCTCTTCCTCTGCTACCAAAGCTTTCATCATGCGTGACTTTCAGTGCTTGTTCTTCCTCAGAAGCATGGCCATTCATGCGTTGCTCGTGCACTAAGAGACTACTTTGTAACTCATCAATGGACAAAGAATCTAAATCATTTGACTCCTCAATCAAGCAAACTACGTAGTCGAACTTAGAAGTCATGGATCTTAGGATCTTTTCTATAATATCAATGTCTGTCATCTTCTCACCATGGATTCTCTTCTTGTTGGCTATTATGAGAGCACGAGCAAAGTAGTCAGTCACAGATTCTCCCGCCTTCATGTTAAGAACCTCTCATTCCTTGCGAAGAGCTTGCAACTGTGCACATTTGACTCGTGTTGTTCCCTGGTACTTCTGCTTCAAGGAGTCCCAAATATCCTTGGCTAAGTCTTTCTTCAGAATGGTCTCTAGAGTTGGACGATCTATGGCTTGGAAGAGATAGTTTTTGGCCTTTAAATCCTTCAGTTTAAGATCTTCAAATTCTTTCTTCTGTCCTTCTGAGAGAACCACTCCTTCTGCTGCTGCAGGAATCCCTTGTTCCACCAAACTCCAATATTCTTTTGATCTGAGGAAGTTTTCCATCAACATGGACCAATGATTATAATGTCCATCCAGTTTCGGAATCAATGGCTGCACGAAACTGCTCTCCGTCGCCATATCACTGCTATCAAACTGAAAAGGTTGTTGCTTTTCTAGTTGATCAGGCCCCCACTAAGAGGCTCTGATACCAAATGTTGAACGTAAGAATGTATAACTCAGTATGCAATCAATATTGGGAGAATGAACTACATTATTTGATCAACTGAAACAGCTATATTAATAGCTTTACAAAGCAACAGAAAGAAGAAAAAACAGCCCACATTTAACAACTTCTAAAAAGCGTGGTAATCAGACAAGTCAAACAAACAACAAACTCCTAAACAATAGGACTTATTAATGAACTAAAAACTAATACTTTTAACAGATGCATCTTTAAGATTTAGAGAGGTTCAAATTCACATTATAAGAAAACTATTGTGTGAATATGATGCATCATTAACATTCACAGAGGTCCAAATTCATATTATAAAAAAAGTGAGTGCTTATGTATTTATAGCTTGAATGTCATCTTTTTAACAAGGATAGCTGTTCTAAAAATTGTGGAAAATGTGTTAAATAAGCATGAAGTCTATAAACTCGTTTCTAGGGTTGAAACACCTTAATCACACTTGCAAATGAAATTCTACAACCTCACTGAAGTAAAATACTAAGAAACCCCATAATTGGAAAAAAAGGAAAACATCTCTGGTAGGTTAAAAGTTAAAACAAGGTACCATTTCCAACATTAACCCTAACTAAACTTGGCTCTGCTGTGCAATGATGAAAATTTCACCACGTTTGAGTGGGGTTGCAATGATAACCCTGAAAAGGTTTCTAAAGTTTATTAGAGAAACCCAAATCTATACAATTATCCATCTTAGACATCTATACCGGCCAATTATTATCATTATATATTTTGAAATTAAAGTAACAATGTTAAAATTGGAAAATTTTTGGTGGAGATTTACCACTCTTTGAAACATCTTGTACATGAATTTTATGTAACTAGACCAAAATTGAACTTCCATAATAGTCCAGTGTTAAAAAGACAAAGACCAGTTGACAAATGGAGACATGAGTAAAATGTTAAGAATTTGACCGTATTGATATTTTGACAAAATAATAATGTTAGCGTCCATCTCAATTATGTTACGAATTGGTGTCAACCCCACCCCTTTAAAAGAAAAGAAAAGAAGATAAATGTTTTTTCGTTCAGGCTATAAGTGATCTGATTCTACTTCTTTTATGAACCAGGATTCTAGGACAGGAAATTGAAGCAGCAACAAGGGTGAAGGAGAACTTATCTAGCTGCAATAGAGAATCAATATCATTAACATATATAATGTGCAACTGTCTTTGTAACTTACTACAATTACAAGTGTAAAGGCTAAACATGTAAAAGAGTGGAAAATGCATAAAATTTGTGGAAATGACTTTAATGAGAGTGCTCTTTCTCCTCTGCCCTTCAAGTTGTGTGAATCACATGGATATGAATATGACAATAAGATATAGGAAATTGTTATTTTTTCTGGAATTTTCGGTTGAAAATTATATGACTGCAGATATATTACAGAATAGAAAAGGAGTATCCATGTGTCACAGCAAGTTGAGAAACCAGTGACATCTTCTAGCTCGTATTACAAGGACACTCACATTTTGGCTCATGTATCATATCTTTTTCTTGAGATAAGGAACCAAATTTATGAAAAGAAAAAAAAATCTATTATTTTCTTATAAAAGACTGGTAGATTACAAGTATTTCTTTTATTCTCCAAGGTTAATGTCTTGTTTATCTAGCTTACATCCCTTACCGATTACTTTGAGTATTTGGAGAAGTCACAGGAAAACAGGAACTATCAAGTATCCCCTATGACATGAACATGATGCTAGTGCTATAAGGAAGAGGGGTTAATATACCTGCAATAAAAATTGAACTAGGTTGAAGTTCTTCAGGATGAAAATAGTGCAAGAAGGAAAGATGCTGAATCAGTTCATCTATGCTAGACATTATATGTAGAATCCTCAAGCTGGCAAGCATATATACTTAAAGAGGAAATTTTATAGATTATCAAAAGTCAGATTATCTAAAGGGTTTTGGAGATTAGCTACATGCAACGTTGAATCTTAATACAGTGGCATTACTATCTATGCTGAAAAAAGGAGCCAAAATTTTGTCAATCTTACTTTTTCCAAAATAAGGAATAGGATTAGAAATCTTACCTGCATCACCTGTCACATGGGTCGCTGCTCCTGAGTCAACAAACCAAGTGCCTTCATCACTCTGTTTCAATTTCAACTCTGACAAGGCAGATATTAGTAGATTTTTGATGTCTCCACTATCTCTGGTATTTGTGAACTTTCTTTTCATTTCTGTCTGTGGGCCTTTTCCTTTATTCTCTGGATTGTGCCAACAATTCGCCTTGATATGCCCCTTTTTGTTATAAAAGAAGCAAGTGGGGACGGATCTTGATCCCTGCGCATGGGCAGACATATTTGGAGTGGGAAGCAAACCACGCCCTCTGTATCCATTTCGTCCTTGTCCTCCTCGTCCTCTACCATAAGTCACTTTTGTGGCAAAAACTTCTTGAGAATTTGTGTGGATGTGAGTTTCTTCAGAGAATCCCTTCAGAGTCATTTCATACTGAATCAATTTCGCCTGTAACGCATCGAAGGAAGGAAGAGTAGGAAGGCACAATAGTGAAGTGACTATCATATTGTAGTCAAATCCCAATCCACTCAGAGTTTGCTGCACCATGTCGTTGTCGCTTACGGCACATCCTATAACTGCAAGCTGATCTGTGATGGTCTTTATCTTGTTCAAATATTCCATGATGGTCATGGATTCTTTTCTTAACAACTGAAATTCCCTTTTAAGGAAAACCATCCTTGCTTGAGAAACCTGCGAATACGTCTAAACCAGTCGCTCCCAGAGTTGTAGCGCTGTACAATTGTCGGGAATGGCAACTAGAACTTCTTGGGACAGTGTTGAGGTGATGTATGCAACAACTTATTGATCTTTCCTTTCCCAATTGAGAAATTCAACATTTTTGATATACACGATCGAACTCACCCCTTGATCATCTTTCTTTTCTCTCGGGACAAATTCTGGTGGAACAAGAGTGGTTCCGTCCAGATGACCTAAGAGACCTTGACTCCTTATAAAAGGAATAATTTGTCTCTTCCAAATCAAGAAATTTGAGGTATTCAACTTTTCAGAGACGAGTTGGTTGAGGAAGCTTGAAGAAAGATTTGATTGAGAGTGATAAGGGTCCATTTGAAAAGAAACAACGAGAATGTCGACCAGAGTGTTCACAAAAAGTTTAGGCCTTTTTTTTTTTAATATAATCGCAGGCTGTTGGATGCAGGGAACTCGGTTTCTGAACCTTTTTTTTTATGCAGTCCAGAAACTGAGATTGATGAGATGAAGGATGCCTTCACACGTTAAAGAAACCCCTTTTTTTTTATAAGAATAGAAATCGATAATCAAAGGATAAGTTTTACTAAAAAAAAACGAATATGCAAAGACAGACTTAGAGAAGATTAGGTAAGGCAGATCAAACGAATGTGCAAAGACAACACTGTGGCTGTGGGTGTCTGTGTTCACGTAAACGTGAATCACAGATTGAAATTAAGGAGAGACTGTGGGTGTTTGTGTTCACGTAAACGTGAATCACAGATTCACAAAAAATGAAACCCACGTGGATCACGGTGTCACCAAGGGAAGAAACCCACGTGAGGCGTGGGTACACAGTAAATTTCAGAAAGAGGGGAGGAAATGGGGAAAAACAAAAGAAAAACCCACGTGAGGTGTGGGTACACAGTAGATTTCAGAAAGAGGGGAGGAAATGGGGAAGAACAAAAGAGAAGAAAGAAAGAGGAAAAGGGGGAACAGAAAAAAAAAGAAGAAGGGGAAAGAAGAACCTCGATTTTCCGAACTCGCTCTTGCTCTGATACCATGAAAGTTTTTCACCTGTAGAGAAAAGAGAGAGAGGAAGAGAGAGGGAGACGAAGAAGAAACACAAGTTTTTTTTTTCAGCTGTTACGCTTTCTGTTTTTCTCATCACTTAAAATCGTGACCTAAAAGATGTCTTATAATGTTACAACACAGTGCTTTGGATCCGGGTCTGGTGTATCCAGACCCGATGGTCTAAGTGGGTTATAATACATAACTATGGATATGTGTACATGGATGTACACAATCCATGGATTGACGTGGATCGGGTCCACCTTTTTCAAAGGTGACGTGCACTAACAGCTCCTACCAAACAAGTGAAGCCCTCTTTGGTTCGTACTTCTGTCTTTCTACATATCTAAAGTGATATCTCTCTCGAGTACATTATCTTGCTATCAGGCCACAAATCTAGTCATTTAATAACATCAATTTATGCGTGGGAATTTAGGAGTGTTTTTATCCATGGTCAATTGGCATGTTATGAAATCAAGTGAATATGGAAAATAAACGAAGACTACAAAAGATGTTGAATCTGAACTCAACTTAGAGAGTGGGAGAACATATTGCGTCCAATAAATCCAAAATGAACTTCAATGATATCAAATCTTCTAAATATCTAAGATATTCTAGTAGGTAATATCTTTTGAACAGTGCCAAATGCAAGTCATTTGATCAAATGAACTGATGCAGGGATTAGGAATTCTGGTTTCTCTGTAGTCATCTTGCATGTTTGTAAGATCAAGAGACCAGGAATGAGTAAGGTTTGCCTGCCCAACCTATGATATTCAAATAGGTTATACACAAAAGTCAAGTCTGTCCCGAGTCGAAAGCTATTCAGACAATAACAACAGCAAAAGGTTGAAACTGGACCCAACCGTGTTGTGATAAAATACCACAATCCTTATGTCTTGAATTGAATTAAAATTTGAGAACGGATTACAAGTCAAAAGTCAGTGGAACTTTGAAGGATTAGAATGTCCTTGGAAGGACCTACAACAACAGAACAAACACACGAGGTCCCTTGCTACTCATTTGTTCATAGATTTAGAAGTGCATGTACACTGTTTTTAGAATTTTCCAATGCTACAATGTCATGAACAAATAGTGTGTTTCTGATTTTTCATAGAAATATGAAGAATTCTTGTCTTACTGGTACGAAGACCAGATCTGAGAGAATGCTTAAACTCATGCAATTCTGAACATTGATAACCCAAATTCATAAAAGACACCAAAATATGAACTAAGAAAACCTGCAACAAGTAGCTTCCTCTTGGAAATGTCATTTTGCTGAATGTCATGATTTTTGGTTTGATGATACCATTTCCACTCACACATTAGTATGCCTTAAAGAGTGTAAAGTAAGCACTGCAATCCTCCAGAACATAGCAGGTTTGCTACTTTCCCGATCTCTAAGAAAATTTACACACTGAAATTTGAATTGAAGTAGCTAGATTGGAATCCTTATGCAACAGAAAGTCATGATTTGAGAATTTGAAGCACTACTTCAAACGGGAAAGGAAAAAAAGCATTAGATTCAGTACTTAGGGGACAAGTGTGCTTTTGTGTGAGAAACATGTTGAAGCAAGCTTGTTCAAGCCTTCTAACTCTTAAGGGGTGTTACCAATACTGTGGATGAAGGAGGATCTGATGAAGATTAAAATGACAAGTCTGCAATTGAGTAAAGAGGAAGTGATCTGTCTATTCTGCAGATTAACTGCAAACAAGACATCCTGTTGTTTATAGAAGTAAACATCTGCTGATTCTGATAGCATGAAAAACATATTCAAACTTTGTTTAAGAGATCTGAACTGTCAATATGCTGCCCCCTTATTTTTTTTGTAGTAATGCACACAGTGGATTCAATAATCTGATGTTATTTTTAAATGTTCTCTCTCTGGTTGTTTCTGCAAGAAATTAGGTAAACCAATCATGACTGGACAAACGTTACAGTTAACCCACCTCAAGAATGAGGTTCATCAACAAAAATGTGACAAGTTAACGTCTTTTCTCATTGCTTCTATTGTTATTGCGATTAAGATTGTTCCAGCATAACTTATTTGTTCCTAGGAAGGTGTGAATAATTGAACTATTATTAGGTCAAGACCTTAGTTCACAATGAGTTACGTTCCAACTTGTGGGCATGAATAGACTGGTAATAATATGTAAAAACTTTCATGGAATTTGGCATGAAGACTGGTAATAATATGTAAGAACTTTCATGGATTTTGGCAGTATTTATGTAACCTGATTTTAATATTTAAGAGTTGTCTTAGCGTCTTGGTTGATGAAACCCATGAAGCTTTTGTTGCCAACTTCATATCTATTGAGCTAAAATCCTTAGAAGCAAGCTTAATCATGTTCTTCTATCTTGCAAAAGATTAACAGTTCTATGTTGATCCCAACCAGCACAGCAGCTTGTTTTGATGATCAAAGGAAATGCCAGTCCTGGCATATCTTGCCTTTAATATATCCAATTATGTAAGGAACTCCGGGTTTAGACTGGACTGAGAAATGCTTCCTGATGTAGTGGTATGCACTTATTGATGTCGTTCTTGGAGGCTTGGTAATGTCATGAAGCCAAGTGGGTACTGAGTACTTATGGGGGATGGAGACATTATAAGGGTTCATTTTAGATCTGCCTTGTTATCTTAGCCCTAGATGTAGAAGTATACCACATGAGCATCTTGTGGCTAGGTCCTACACGGAGAGCTTTAGCTAACAATTGTTTGAAGAATTGCCTCTAATAAAGTGGTTAACTTGGTGAGAAAATGTATCATGTGAGAAAGATGGATTTAGAAGTACATGTATGCTGTTTTTAGAATTTTCTGATGCTTCAATATCTACATCATTGGGATACTGAAGATTGGACATTGGAATTTAGCTCATGGACCTAGCAACACAGTAGAGATGGAAAATGGCCATTGGCAACTTCTGATAGTGTCATTTTAGTGCCCACCTATCCTTTGCTTTTGTTTGTTCATGTGAAGCCATATTTTCACTGTATGATATCCATAGAATTTTATTGGTTAATAGTGGAGGCCAGCCAATGTGCAGTGATGGGGTTTTTTTGAATTCCCTTGGATTATCCAAAAAAGTATAAAAGAAAGCATGTTTGCTTAAGAACTTATTTTTCACTGGGGCCACTAATAGAAAGTTTTTAGTTTTCCAGATCCATCATTTGAACTGCATGCACTTGTGAATCAACAGGATTAAATTTCCTACTCTTTGTCATGAATAGCAAGACTGGCATATGAGGTTTATTTCATTTTACATACTCTGCATAATTCTTGTGATATCTTGTGATCATTCTTTAACTATGATGCGCCATACATGCAGTCTTTCATGATTGCAGGCAAGCCCAAGCTACCAAATATAAACTATTTGTCATGAAGCCTCATATTTCTGAACCAAGATTTCCAATTTACATGTTGTCTTTACATTTTCTTTCTAATTGTTACAATTATGACAAGCTTCTCTCGGAATCCCATGACCATATAGCATCTGCACCAACAGTCAGCATGGAATAAAGGGCAACACGCTATTCCAAACCAAGGAGATACCGGCAACATCTTGTCATGCACAATAATATTTTTTGGCTTGTGCAGAACATGCAGAAGAACCTGCTATCCATCAGCAGCTTCTTAGGTTCACATCCTCCTGTACGATAAGTATAACCATTCCATTCACGACTCTCGCACTGTCTTTGCTTTGTCCAGACTGTCATAGGCCGTCAGCATTCCCGCCAATCAAGATACACCCAGGAGACTTCTTTATTCCCTTCTCTTTCATTAATTCTCTAGCCATCTTCACACTATGCCACCTACCTTCTTTAACAATAGACATTTGAGAGAAGCACATGGATTTCCCCCCTCTGAGGATTCAGCTCAGCAATTCTTTTTGTGATGTGTTGGGATATATCTTCATTGCTGTGGATCCTACAACCACTTAGCAGAGCACTGTATATTGCAAGATTTGGTCTCAACTTCTCCCAATGTAAGCATGGACAAATCTCCCGATTTTCGAATCCCCACTTTGCCCGCAGGCTGCGAGTGATAGAAATCGTGGTTTTATGTTTCATACACAAGAGCAGCCAAATGGGAGAGAGAGAGAAGAGAAAGCTGCAGGATTTTCCCCAAAATGAATCACCCGACTGTGGTATTGGGCTTCTCTATAAATACATGTTGTTACAATTACTAGGGTACGAAAATACCCATCATACAAGAAATGTAAATTACAAAATGCCATTAGTGACTTTAATGAACATGTGCTAATTAGAGTGCTAGTTGGATGAACTCAGATTGGGTTTGGATCTCCAAACCCAGTCGTGTGTACACACTCCTTTTCATCCTCCTTCAAGTTGTACATGGTTTTGAACCATGAACAACTTGCCTTTCAACATCCAGAATCGGTCCTTGATAAGTCCTTTGGTAAACAAGTCAGCAACTTGATCAGTAGTCCGAACAAATTCTGGTTCAATTTCCTTCTCTTCGACTTTCTGTCTTACAAAATGTTGATCAATTTCAATATGCTTGGCACGACTATGGTAGATAGGATTGAATGACATGTTGATGGCACTTTGATTGTCACATAGGAGAATACATTTAGATATTGATTCTCCTACTTCTGTCAATAAATGTCTAATCCATGTTACTTCAGCTGTAGCAGCTGCCATTGATCTGTATTCAGCTTCTGTGCTTGATCTGGCAATAGCCCTTTGTTTTCTACTGCTCCAAGATACAAGATTTAGGCCAACGAAAATACAGTATCCTGACACTGACCTACGCTCATCTGGATCTCCTGCCCAGTCTGCATCTGTGTAAACAAGAAGTTCATGCATATTATGTTCATTCATACTCTTTCTGTACAAAAGACCATCTCCAATAGTTCCCTTCAAATATCGAAGAATGCGTTTAACAGCTTCCATATGTCCAATACGCGGTTCATGCATAAACTGAGACACCTGATTGACTGAATAGACAATATCAGGGCGAGTAAAAGTGAGATATTGAAGCATCCCCACTATCCTGCGATATCCTGTAGGATCCTCATACAAATCGCCATCTTTAGAACTGAGTTTCTGATGAAGTACACTGGGTGTGCTTAGAGGCTTGCAATCTTTCATACTTGCTTTGCTGAGAACATCAATGGTATACTTATGTTGGGTAAGTGTCATGCCTTCAATAGTTCTGTCAACTTCTACTCCAAGAAAATATCGCAGTTTACCAAGGTCTTTCATCTTGAACCTGTGGTTCAGGAGTTCTTTGACCTGCTCAATGTGTTCAGCAGAGCTACCTGTAATGATTATGTCATCTACATATATCAATAATAAGGTAATTGTGTCGTTACATTTGAATATGAAAAGTGAATGATCAAGAAGCGAACGACTAAAACCATATTTCTCTATTTCAAGAGAAAAACTATCAAACCAAGATCGAGAGGCTTGCTTCAAACCATATATAGCTCGCTTTAATCGACACACATATTCTCTGGAGTTCCCTTCTGCATACCCAGTGGGTTGTTCCATGTACACTTCTTCTTTTAAAGTTCCATGTAAAAATGCATTTTTTACATCCAGTTGACTGATAATCCACTGATGTTCAATAGCCAATGATAGTATGATTCGAATAGTACCCATTTTCACAACCGGGCTGAAGGTCTCATCGTAATCTTGTCCTTGCTCCTGGGTGAATCCTTTGGCAACTACCCTAGCCTTATATCGCTCAATAGTACCATCCGGCTTATACTTTATTTTGTACACCCACTTGGACCCAACTACATTTCGATCATGTGGTCTGGGAACAATCTCCCAAGTGCCACATTCATGAAGAGCCTCCATTTCTTCATTCATAGCTTCAATCCATCGCTTAGAATTTGTTGCTTGATAGAAAGTCGTGGGTTGATCTTCTTTACCTAAAGAGGTTAAGAAGAGTTGAAAATCCATAGTGAAATTCTCATAACTTACCCATCTATCAATAGGATGTCGGGGTCGAGTGGATCTTCTGGGAGCAGAAGAAGAATTCATCTCTTGATTAGAATTAGGAAGAATCCCCTTCTCACGTCGAGAGTAAACAATGCCTTTATACCTTTCGGGAGGCAAGAGTGGATCGAAAATGACACTTTCCTGAGTCGTCTGTACATCATCAGACATGTTTCTCTCATCTCTTTTATTACATTCTGAAGGACAAACATCATTAACACTAGAGAAGAGGTCAGAGTTCAACCAGGGGTGATAAACTTCAATTTCAGGAAGGTTGTCAACCTTGTGATCAAAATTCAATTCATCAAATACAACATTCCTGGATATTTTGATACGCTTGCCCACGGGATCATAGCATCTGTACCCTTTATAATCATCAGCATACCCCACGAATCTGCACTTCAAGGCCTTATCCTGAAACTTATGTCGCATTGAACTGTCAACATGAACATAACATACACACCCGAATACTCGCAAATCATGATAATTTGGATGAACACCATGTAAGGAAAGGTAGGGTGATTTGTTTTCCAAGATATTCATGGGCAATCGATTTATGATATGAATGGCTGAATGAAAAGCCTCTGCCCAGAAGGTAACTGGAAGATTACTATCATGCATCATGCTCATGGCACTCTCGACAATATGGCGATGCTTGCGTTCAGCAATCCCATTCTGTTGAGGTGTATGAGGACAAGACACCTGCCTACGTATTCCGTTTGTCTGGAGAAATTTAGTAAAGTCATTTGAGGAGAATTCACCTCCTCCATCACATTGGAAACAAAGGATATTATCAGAGAATTGATTTTGAACAAAGGAATGAAAATTCTGAAATAACTTAAATGTTTCAGACTTACATTTCATAAAGAAGATCCATGTATACCGAGAATAGCTATCAACAAAAATGAGGTAATACCTGATGCCAGACATGGAGGGAACTGGAGCCGGACCCCAAACATCAGAACAAATAATTTCAAAAGGCTTTGAAGCTCTTTTATTAATAGAATGAAATGGAAGAACATGACTCTTACATTGAAGACAACTAGAACATTTCTTATCATCAACATTTAAATTTAGACTTGACTTGGGAATAAGATTGCTAGAAACAAGCTTTTCAATAAAACGACTACTACAATGACCCAAACGACCATGCCAAAGATTTGGCTTATTACACTCAGAAAGGCTAAAAACATTTTTAGAAGAAGCTGAAGAAGATGATGATGCGAGCTTTGAAGTGGAAGGATTCTCTTGAAACACGTACATATTCCCTTGTCGCTTTCCTTCAGCGAACGTTTCCCTCGTGTGGAGATCCTTGACACGAACAGAAAAAGGAGTAAACTCAACTAAGGCATTGATGTCATCAACAAGCTTAGAGACAGAAACAATATTTTTCTTGATATTCGGAGCATAAATGACATTTGAAAGAGCAAGGGAAGAAGTAGACATAGGTATGACAGAGTTTCCAATATGGGAAATACAATGGTGAGACCCATCTCCAGTGACTATACTATTTTTACCAGCATAGGGAACACAAGTTAGGAGCTTACCAACATCACCCGTGACATGAGTGGCTGCACCAGAATCAACATACCAAGTGCCCTGATCATTTTGCTTTAAGTTCAATTCAGCTAAAGCAGAGAGTAACAACTCCTTCACTTCATCATTGTTCTTCAATTTATCTGGCCCCTTGCTTGTCTCTGGCCGTTTACCTTTATTTTGAGGATTGAACCAACAATTTGCTTTGATATGCCCCCTTTTATTGCATAGAAAACAGGTCGGTATTGGTCTTTGCCTTTGCCCACTGGAATGAATATTAGGTGTAGGTAATATTCCACGACTTCCTTGTCCATTTCTTTCTTGACTCCCTCTATCTCGAAAATCATATGTACCACGTCCTCGCCCATATGCAACTTTTGTGGCAAGAACAGTGTGTGCTTCACCTTGAGAATGAGTATCTTCAGAAAATCCCTTTAGGGTCATCTCATACTGCAAAAGTTTGGCACGAAGATCTTCAAAAGCAGGTAACTCTGGCAAACACAATAAGGAAGTAACCATCGTATGATAATCCGATCCCAGCCCACTCAAAGTCTGTTGCACCATATCTTTGTCACTAATTGCACATCCCACGATGGCCAGCTGATCTGTAATGGTCTTTATTTTGTTCAAGTACTCCATGATGGTCATGGAGTCCTTTCTTAACATTTGAAATTCTTTCTTCAAAAATAATATTCTGGCCTGAGAAACTTGAGAATATGTCTGAACCAATCGATGCCATAATTGCATTGCAGAGCAGTCATCTGGAATTGCCACAAGCACTTCCTGTGATAATGTAGAAGTGATGTAGGCAACCAGCGCCTGATCTCGCTTAATCCAGGATACATATTCTGAATTTCTGACATAGGTAATAGAAGGATCTCCCTCACCATTCTTTGCTTCTTGTGATACGAACTCTGGAGGAACAGGAACAGAGCCATCCAGATGTCCAGAAAGGTCCTGACTTCTTATGAATGGAATGATTTGTCGCTTCCAAGTTAGAAAATTGGAATTGTTGAGTTTTTCAGACACGAGTTGACTAAGAAAGTTTGAGGAAAGACCAGACTGAGAGTGAGGAAATGAGTCCATATTCTATCGAAACCAAAAATATAAGAAGAGATAAGAATTAAGAAAATGACTTTACGACAAGGACCCAATTGCAGTTGAGATCTAATGAAAATCAGAACAGAAACTTAATATCAGAAATTCTGCTGCAAGCCTTTTTGAATGATAAAACTGAGGTAGAAAACCAGAACTATTTACCAAGAACCTGTTCTGAATTAGAGTTTGATCAAAGAGACACGTTACTTTAAAATTAACGGGTGTAATTTCAGAATATGAGGGAATATGGATTTATAACTCTGGGATAGAAACAGACAGTGTGAAACAAAGAATAAGATAAAGAAAGATCAACTAATGTAATATTAGTTAATCAGGACAGCAAGATCTGAATCTGATATGCAGTCAACTTGTAAAAGAAAAAATATTTAATGTGACCCTATTCACGCAAAGATCAAATGATGTGAATCTGATCTTGCGTGAGTATTTGTGCTGTTAACATATAAGATCACGTGCAGTGACAAGTCAAAAGGGAGACAAAAATATGCCGGACGATTCAAAGGCAAATATGATAACAGTGAAATATGATAACATGAAGAAAATAGAGAGGAAGCAGTGAAAACAGAAATATGTAGGATGAAGTGAAATATGTAGGATGAAGTGAAACAGAAATATGTAGAGAAAGAAACAGGTAGGCTAATGAAAGAAGGTTGTTCAGCAAACAGTGAAAACAGAAAAATGCAGAGAAACAAGTAGGAGAGATGATTCAAAGACAAGTGAGTGGAAAGAGACTTTACCGGATGAAGAAATAAGATCCTTAAGCTTGGATCTGTAGCTTTGATACCATGATAGAAATCGTGGTTCTCTGTTTCATACACAAGAGCAGCCGAATGGGAGAGAGAGAGAAGAGAAAGTTGCAGGATTTTCCCCAAAATGAATCACCCGACTGTGGTATTGGGCTTCACTATAAATACATGCTGTTACAATTACTAGGGTACGAAAATACCCATCATACAAGAAATGTAAATTACAAAATGCCATTAGTGACTTTAATGAACATGTGCTAATTAGAGTGCTAGTTGGATGAACTCAGATTGGGTTTGGATCTCCAAACCCAGTCGTGTGTACACACTCCTTTTCAGCGAGGACATTCACTAGTGTGACGTGGTTAGGCTGGATGTTACTGAGCTGCATCTCTTTGAATACTCTTATGGCATCACTACCATTACCACAATGTGCATATCCAGCAATCATGGTAGTCCATGAGACTATTTCTTTTGGGCATTTGAACAAACAAACAGTGTGCGGCGTTCTTCCGCTCGAAGCATATAGACGAAGCAAAGCACTGGAAACAAACACATCCATCTTGAACCCGCTCTTCACCGCATGTCCCTGGATCCCCTCCCCATGATTCATCTCTGAAAGCAGAGCACTTGATTTGAGAACAAACAGGTATGTGATTGTTCGGCGACAAGCCTGCTTGCTGCATTCCCCTGAAGAGCAAGAGGGTTTGTTCTGGTTTGTTGTATAGGGAGTGCCCTCTGTCCTCTGATCATGACATTCCACATGAGGACATTAGGTTGGTCAATGTGAGAGAAAAGGGTGCAAGCATAATCAAGATCACCATCATCAGAAATGTCATAGAAGGATAACAACTTGTTAAGCAAAGTAACCACTTGAGCCAGGTTTTTGGTTATCACCTGGCAATGTATTTGCTTTGCTTGCTTAAGGCTGGTGCATGCATGCAAGAGGGCAAAGAGAGTTTCCTTTGTTGCATGGTTTCTTCACATGAATGTGCACCATTTCCTAATCTAGGTTATTGACAATGTAGAGGTAGCAAGAATAAACGTTCGGGATTTTGCCATTTCATGCATGAAAATGAAATGAGGTGAGGTCTCATAAGCGTTCAAATCAATGTTGTCAAAAATGCGCTTAAACTTTGTTCTCGTTGATCTAAAATAATTCTATGGACAGTTTTAAGTTTTGACATTAAATTTGTGCCATTTCTCAAATGTATACCCATTAAGAATTTGTTAGTCACTCTTTCATAAGTTGAATCAGTTTTGTTGTGGCACTGGGACGACGATGATCTAGAAATCAATAAATTTTGCAGGATAATTTGGGAACAATAAAATCAAATTTTGAGGATGATGTTAAATCAATATCCACCAGTTTCATAAATCGCGTCATCTGTTTTTCTAAGCAAGGGAAAATCTAGCGATAAATTTAAAAAAAAATTATTTATCCTGAAAAATATTAGTAAAAAATATATCTGGAAAATAAGCAAAATATTAAAATATATAAAAGCATAAATTTTGTTAATAACACAATAATATCATGAAAAAAATGATATTTTCAAAATAACTGATACTTTCACAATTTTCAAGATTATATTGGTTTACAAAAAATCTCACAATAGATTCAGGAGATTTTCAAACAGTGACTGATATTTGTGACCGCATTATGCCTGCAAGGGCTCTGCTCTTTTGGTAGGGGGCGACTTGTGAATGTCACCAAGTTGACAGGATGTCACAAGTTCAAAACTCAAGGGTGGAGTCCCTTGCCACAAGGTGAAAGTTGGGTCTACTCTCAGGTGGGCAAGGGGGTCCTCAAGGGTCTTTATTAACCGGAGGCCAACCAATATGCGATCGGTGATTTGGGGTGTGGAGAGGATTTCCCTTGGATTATAAAAAAAACTATATGACAATATATATATCTAAATGGATAACCAAAATGTGATGTGGATCAATATACTATCCTTAACCAAGGTCTTTGGGCTCTCACCGTGGCTATTCCCCAGCTTGACTATCATAGAAACTCTTGCTCAAACTGTTTTAAGTTCAGTTGAGTAAAGCCGCATCTCCTTCTCAATCAAGTGAACTAGACTAAGGATGGCAGTGGACCCGGGGAAGACGGGCTTCGCCTCACCTTGTTTGGACAGGAGATAGAGGACATGAAACGGGGATGGAGGCAGGGATGAAAGTTAAAATCAAAACCTGTGTGGGGATTGAGGTGGGGATGGACTTACGCTTTCCCCTGCCCCGCCCCTTGCCCCATCCCCGATCCCTGTTAGTAAAATAACTAAAATGCCTTTAGGGATGGCAGTGGACCGGAGAGAAACGGGTCTCCGCTTCGCCTTGTCCAGTTTGGACCAGGGATGGAGGACATGAAACGGTGATGGAGGCCGAGATGGAGGTTAAAATCAAAACCCGTGAGGGAATGAAAGCGGGGATGGAGTGCATAATTTTTGAGACAGGGCAGGGGTGGAGACCTTGGTCCCCCCCCCCCTCCTCTGCCCCAGTCCACTGCCATTCCTAAACTGGACTTGTAAGCCTTTTTTTTTAATTAATTAATACTATGGTTGTCCTGCCTGTTGCCTCTTTTTTTTTGACAGAGAAAGCTGGGGTTAGGCAGACCCCTACCAGTTGTACAACTAGTAGGGATTGGAACTTGCAACGTCCCAACACAAGGAGATTTTCAAGCCACACACACAAAGGCAATGGATTTTTTTTTTGGCTTTATTTTTAAATTTTTGCGTGTAAAAAATGGATACATTTGGTTTCTAACACACTGGCATCCATATGTTGTCAGCAGTTCAGGTTCATATTGGATATCTGAACGAATCTGAATCTGTTTAGTCGGATTCAATAACAAAATCAGTGTTCAATTAGTACTCAGATCCAAATATGTTATCGGGTAATACATCTGAATCCAATTCAAATCTTAATGCATGTAAGATGCTTTATCCTCTTAGCCATTTAAGTTAACGGATCCAGAATTGGTGTTAGCTTATCCCATCAATATGTATCTGGATCGGACTATGCGATCTCTGATTTGGCCAGATTCAGCACTGCCTTCATCTGAACCATTTACATCCCTATCCATGCCGTGTCAATGAGTTGATATCCGACCCATAATGCTGCACTCAAACTCACTCAAGTAACAAGTTGTCAGGTTCGGGTTATGTCATGTCAAGAAAAAGAAACTCTAAACCCAACCCATATAACTTAAAGAGTATCTGCAATACACGCTCTTAAAAACTAGGGGTGTCAATGGGTCGAGTTTACCCGGACCCGACCCGTACCAAACCTTATAGGGTCCCGATATGGTGATAAGTAAGATGACCCGGGTCTGGACCCGAAGATCCGATTAATACATGAAGCTGGGTATAGTTTGTAAAATTTTATACCAGACCCGAGTTTCGATTAAGACCGGCAAATTTTCAATGTAAAAATGATAAAAAAATTATTATTTTACTGTGCATGGCCCGGGTCTGGTTCATGTAGTTCTTATCGGGTCTGGGTATGGTTTCTCTTATGGTGGTCCGATTAAACCTGGGTCTGGACCCAATACCATACCCAAAAATTGAGGCCAGATCTGGTTCCACTTGAGTCTAAATCAAACCCGACCGGTTGACACCCCTATTTAAAACAAGCACAAATGCTTAGGAATTTAATTAAGTATTATTGAAAGCACACCTATCAAATTTCATGGTTGATTAAAAATGTAGAGAGCGATTCAGCCTGGGTTAATGAAAAATCAAGTTAAATGGAGATGCGTTTCTTTCTTTGAGAAATAAGAAGTGTTTTTAATTAACAAGGAGTGCTCCAAAGGGGTTTTGGTGTAGTGGGATGGGAGTCGGGACCTAGGCAGGTGGTCTAGGTTCAAATCTCATGAGTGTCACTCCTTGCGTGGTGACTCACTGGAGACAAGGGGTAGGTAAGCTCATGGAGTTTTGAGCTGCCAGGACAGTGACCGTAAATATGGCTGGCAGAGCCAGCACGGCTAGGTCTATGGTCTTGGGGGTGGTTTTTCCCCGTGGTAATATAAAAAACAAATTAACATAACATAAATTTCGGTGTTCTTAACAATATTGGTTTCTCCGTATAAATATCAAAAAAAGAAAATTTAATCGAACATACATTTCGGTAAGTGTTCTTAACAATATCCAAAACTTATGTTTGCTTTTGATTATTAACAAATATTAATTTAAGTGTGTTTCTGAAAATTTCTCCAAAAAATATTTCATATGATTTATTGCTAATTTGTGATTTATTTAATTTTTTTAAAAAAAGTATCAAATCCTATTTGGGGCTGTTCGACAGGTGGCTTAGCAAATAAGAGAGAGAGAGAGAGAGAGAGACCACATTTTTTTAAAGACTATGCAAACATACGTAAGAAGTATAGTGATGCAAGTAAAAGTATATGTTAATATGATATTTCAATCCCACGGGACGATGTTGAGAAATAAACAATTTGTTTTTTTTTTTTTTTTTATGATGAAGTTTCCATCGGAGCAAGTAACCTGTGATTGAGACTCAACCCTTACGGAGCCCACCAGTGAAAGGCACCCATAGACAGTCGAAACTAGAACGACAGGGTCTCCCTAGGCCCGTTACCACTTGGGTGACCTGTTTGGGTGTACAATTATGTTGAGAAATAAGTAATTAGTTGTTTAATTAAAAAATTTATTTTTTCTTGGTTAAGTCAATATTAATATAGGGTGAAGCTCCAAAATTGGATTTGTGCAACTGTATTTTTATTTTTCAAGAGTATATTTTTTAATATTTACACGAAGAAACCACCCTCAGGATCGTAGACCTAGCCGTGCTGGCTCTGCCTGTTGTACTTAAGCTCGCTGTTCCAAGAGTCTGTTAAAAAATGATACACTTGGTGCATGTCAGAAAACAACCAGGAGCTGTCCACAAAAGTAGAGCCATCCTTGCTAGTAGTGGCAACCGTAGTTTGTCATCTAACATGGGATACCATGAAAACCCATAGAGGGCATCCTTAGCCATGAGATCAAAGTTAGGTATACTCTACTAGGGATGGCAGTGGGGCGGAGCAGGGCGGGGCGGGGTGGGGGACAAGGTCTCCACCCCCGCCCTGCCTCAAGATTTTATCCTCCACCCCCGCCTCCATCCCCAACGGGGATGGATTTTATCCTCCACCCCTGCCTTAATCCCCGTTTCATGTCCTCCATCCCCGGTTCAAACGGGGATGAGGCGGGGCGGGGCGGGGATATTGCGGGGAAAAGTGGTTGAGTCGGGGATCATGGTGGGGACGGGGCGGGGCGGGGAAAAGTGCACGTCCATCCCCGCCTCCACCCCCGGACGGGGATGGATTTTAACCTTCGTCCCCGCCTCCATCCCCGTTTCATACCCTTCATCCCCGGTCCAAACGGGGCGGGGCCCCACTTTCCCCCGGTCCACTGCCATCCCTATACTCTATCCGTGGGCGAGAGACCTCAATTGTTTTAGCAACCAAATGTCTGCCAATGTGGTCGGGGATTTCATTGGGGAAAAAAGAAAAATTCCACAACCTTTTGCCCTAATTCCAAATATGGATCACACATTTTTGAAATTTCAAATATAGGCCAAACTTTGCCTGCAAACGGTCAAATAAAGACCTAAAGTCCAATGTTATTAGAGGTGTTGAGGCAAGGGAAGCGTTACATAATTTATGAAGCGAGGCATAAGTATCGAGGTGATAAAGCATAAGCATCATGATAAATACTTAAAATATATTAAAACTAAATGAATTAAAAACAAACAAACAAATTATTTCTGCTTATTCTATTTTTTTTGGAAAAAATACAGTACTAAAAAATGAGTTTTCTTCATATATTATCATTTATCATCTAATGCAAGAATGTTCCTATGTTGACTCCACAAGTTTGCTAACTACTAACACCAACACCAACACTGACAACTGATTTTTAATACTAACTACACTTTAATCCACCATAAGCTGCATTAAGATTTTTCTAATCAAAACGAAAATTTTAGTTGAGAGACAGGTTTGTGATATATAACAACAAAACACAAAAGTAAGAACATAAAGAAATTCAAATATTGAGTTCACAAATTATACGAGTAAGATAAAAATAAGAGTGATCTTGGTTTAGTACAGGCCTCTCCGTGCGACTCCAAACACAATTAGGGTTGATGCTAGCATCACTAGCTAGACCTGTCATGGATGGAAAGCTAGGGGCATGTTCGCAGTGCCATGTGTTTCTTGAATCTTGTGATTGTGAATCACAATCACCATACTTTCTCAATATTAGTGAAACATAAAAAAGTAAACGTGTTCTGATTATGAATGGCAGTTGTGATTGTTTTTGCCTATTTTACTCTTGAAACTTGTGAAAGATCTCATGGTTGGCCTTGTGATTTACAATCACAGCTTCTACTTTTTCAAGCTTTCACTTTCTCACCTGTGACCAAAGCAAACATGCCCCTTGTGTCATGAGAATGAGTAAATGAAAGTTGGTCACTTTTTATATTTCACTGTCTTTATTCTTCAACTAAATGGAATTTTCCCTATTTAATAGTTGAATGAGAGTGCTGCAACACGCTTTCATAACCAGAATTTAGGTAGTTGTCATGGTAAATGCGTACACTTTCTCTTTAAATTTGTTTAATTTTAATTTTTATAGAATGAAGGCCGTTTTTTCATGTCTCTCTCTCTCATAACATAATTCATTCTTAATCTTATGTTCATAATCATGCCATATGATCACCTTCAGTCACCATTGACCACTAGGAGAGATTATCATCAACATTGCACACTATAGTACAGCTAAAATATCATTCACACCCTTTATTATCATATCATTATTCTCATATACCATGCTCATCTTCCAATGTCCAGATTAAATTACGCCATGCAAATAGATTCCTTTGTCCAAATCAGGAACGATTATGTCAAAGATGTAGGAAGATTTTTTTTTTTTTTGAGGAAAGATGTAGGAAGATTGTTTTGAATGTTCTAACCTATAATCTTGAATTAGGGTGCATTAGGTTTCATATCAAACATGACATATTTCTTGAGTGCAACTGTTTCGGATGTAATTAATTCATGAACTTGGTCAGATTTCATGTGATGAATAGGATTGCTCTTTTTTTTTACACCGACAAACCACCACCAGGATCAGATACCTAGCCGCGCCGGCGCCGGCGCCGGCTCCGTCTGCGACTGTTGTCCTGGCAGTGTAGAAATGCTCCTGTTATTAATTATTATTGTATGAGCAGAGTCCAATGATCAGGCCTGAGTACTTAGCAAGACTTTTTCTCTTACGTGGTAGATAGTCATACACTCTTTTACTTTTCCTACCTCTAATAGTTGTAAGAGAGGCATGATCCAGTGATGGGGCTGATTATCTAACAGGGCACTTATGCCTCCAAGATGCAACATGTGTCTTCCTGCACCTCCCCTTGCTCTCCAGAAAGATGACAGATCAGGTGCAATCACATTAACCAATGGGGGCTACGCTTGTCTGGTAAGAGCAGCTAGTTCACGTTACCTTGTGTTGGGATGCTGCAAGTTCAAATCCCAATGGGATCGTTGTATCACTAGTAGGGGTCTGCTTAACCCCAGCTTGCCTTCCAAAAATATAAAAGGTGCAATCACATTACCTGTCCACCCTCCATCTTCCGTTGAGTTCCACAACTGACAGGCTGTACTCCGGATGTAGGGCGGTTAGGTTCAGCAGTGCACTCAAAGTATGTAATGATTACACCTGATCCGCCTTCACCCTGGCACCATAGACATTGGCTTTTTTTCATGACGAAGAACCCTCGCCAAAGCGATGAAAACCTTGGGAGACCACCCTCATTTATGTAGCCCATCTATGAAAACTATGAACACACCCATTCACCTTTTAAAGATTAAAGTTTTTACTTTTAAAATCGACAACGAAAGCAAATTAGAAAGGAGCACAAGTTACCAAATTCTGGGCACGTTAGCAATGAAATCATCATTTCTCATAAAACAATAGATTGTTAATAAAATCTATTGTTTATTACAAAATGAGCATTTTTTCACTATCCAATAATCTAAAGAAAAACTCAAAACTCAAAGTCAAGACGTCAGCAGAAAGAAGGACAATCTCGAGCCATGTTGCATCACACCATCGGTTGCTTGTGAAGTCCTACTCATCACCTGCACATGAAATGGGTCAGTTTCATAACAAACTAGTAGGTGCACAAATAGACAATGTAGAATAAAATAAAGCAGGACATTCATGAGATAAGCAATTTATTACATTAAAAGCAACAAGTACAATATGAAATCTATTCTAGCATATACAACATTGCCAAAGATCTATTGTCTTGACACAGATATACCAACAACATTTTAAGTAGTATAAATCTCAATTATCTACAACTATTATGAAAAAGATATTCTTTAAGTTCTGATATTAACTGACCTGTGGGTACGCACAAACGCGAAACGTAAAAACAACCAAGACCGATCCAGGGGTTTATTATGTCAAGTATTTTTCATTAACCTGGATGGTTGATTGAGTTCGCTCCTAAGAGGACGGTCAATGACCAAGAGAGTAAATCCCCAAAGGCATTCGTAGTCCATGGATGCATCCAACTTCTGCAGAAGTACCTAAGAGTTACCACCTAAGATAATTTATGGTAATCCCAATTCACCTAACTCCGATGACTGAGGAAGCCGAGTCTTTTGTCCGTGGGGTGGTTGTTAACAACCTATCCATCAGAGTTTTTGTATCATCCATCCTCTCCCTTGATGAACCGTAAAGGTCGAATGGGCACAACGAGGGTTTCTTAATCGGCGTCCCATTCTACATGCTCTGGTCTGCTAGACCCACTCGAGCATCTTGCTTGTGAAGGTGAATTGTCACCATTTATGTGATCTTAGTATTGTGCCATATGCACGCTTTGAGGTTGCCACAACCTCATCATCCAAACATCGTAACACCAACGTGATGTACTTATCCAAAAGTATGGTCGTACTTGCCTGAAGGTACGACTACGATGAGAAGGCAATCATTTAATATCTTGCAATTCCTTTAGTTCATACGTGACATGCATTGCTCTTTGAGCATTTGGCTTGTAGAGGCCGACATCATTATTTCATTTATTTCAATAAAGTGCTTATTGCACACTTCGAGGTACTCACGACCTCTCATTCTTTTTATCGCAATATATTATCGTACATGTCTAAAGGTCCAGTTACTATAACAACTTTGTGGGTTTATCGAAGGATAACTCATCACAATATTTCATAGAATTAGTAATATACTTGGCATGCTCAATCACTACAAAAAAGAAAATTTCAAACAAGTCTTGGGATCACTGTGGATCCCATCATTTTCTCTGAGTAACCGACTCAAGGTACTTTTAGTTGTCTCTAGCAATGCACAGATGGAATATTCAATTTAAAAGCAAGATTTCGTGCTCAAAAAGTCGGCCTTGCACCAGGACGATCCTCTTCTCGAGATTTTAGCGCATATACCCAATTTCGCACCTTTTCAAAATGCATAAAATATGTACACGCACATGCACACCCTACATGGCTTACATGAGGGTGGCAACAAGATCTAACATATAATAACAAACAAAGCATCTACAGTGCAATCACAACAATGAGCAAGTACAAAAATATAGTAATAGAAATCACTGTAGAAATGAGCCTACCCATATAGCATACATCAAGCATGTAATTTCAGAGGAGTAGGAACAAGAAAACACAAAACAAGCAATCACAAGTTATAGTGTTCTATATGTAAGCATGTATGCAAAATAAATTATTCTATCTCAGAATCCTTATACTTTATTTCATTCATCCAACATTCTTGTGCAACTTTCTTCTACCTCATGATGTTGTGTCGTTGCGTGCGCCTACGAGTGTAGGTGATAAGGGGCTTGGGCTATGGAGCATAAACGAGACCCGTTACATAAATCTACAAAAGTGTGAAAGTTATTATGCTATACTTGTAATAAGAATAAAAAGGGTAGTGGTAAGGCCTACCCTGTCGGTGGAAAGCATGAGCGGCAGGGGTTGAGACCCCTGTCGTACGGAATCTGATGAGTGACAGGGGCCAAGGCCCCTGCCTAACAGACTTCTAATGGCAGGGGTCTCGGCCCCTGCATGACTAACTTCAGATGGTAGGGGCCTCAGCCCCTGCCGATGGACATCGAATGGCAGGGTGGTCCCTGCTCACCAGATACAGTGAAGAAGAGAAAGGGAAAGCATGGCAGGGGTCGTCAACCTCTTTCCAGCCTCCTGACAGCGCAGAGAACAGAAAAGGAAGGCGCAACAGGGGGCCGCTAGCCTCCTATCGGCCTTCCAGCAAAGCCAAGAAGATGGTGAAGGTGCGGCAGGGGCCATCAGTCCTTTGTCGACCTTCCGGTAGGCACAGAGGGAGCGAAAGGGCACGATAGGGGTTGTCGGCCTCCTGTCGGCCCTTCGACAACAAAGGAGATCGAAGGAGGGAGAAAAAGGTGGCAGGGACTACCATCCACCTGCCGACCTCCTGGCAGGTCACAGAGGAGGGCCAAGGGAGGCAGGGGCCGCCAGCCACCTGTCGACCCTCAGGCAAGCCTCAAAGGAGAGGGGGAGGGGCGACAGAGGAGACTGTCGACCTCCCATCGGCCCTCCAATAACCAACAGAAAAGGGAGGGTGTCGCAGGGACCATCGGCCCTTTGACAAACCACAAGAGAGAGAGGGAGATGACAGGGAGGCCGTCAGCCACTTGTCGCACCTTTGACAGACACAGAGGGAGTGAGAGGGCACGACAACGGCCTCCAGCCTCCTATTGTCCTCCCAGCGAGACAACTGAGGGAGAGGGAGGGCACGACAGGGGTCATCGTTCTTCTGTCGGCCTCCTAGCGGGCCATCAGAGAGAGGGGAAAGAGGGAGGACACGACAGAGACCATCGGCCTTCTGTCGGCCTCCCGACGAGACAACAAAGAGAGGGAGGAGAACCAGAAGATAGAGGGAGGATGAGAAGGGGGAGGCGCGACAGGGGGGCGACGACCTTTTGTAGGCCATTCGGCAACCAAAGAAGAAGAGAAGAAGGGAAGGGTGTACCTGGGAGGGGGGGGGAGACATCGATGTTGTCGTGCACAAAGAACGAGAGAGAGGTGCAGGCATACCGGTGAGGTGGCTGACCACGACAGCATCGAGGGTTGCGAGAAGGGGGTGTCGGTGCGAGGAGAGCGAAGAAGAGAAGGAGAGGAGCATCGTTGAGAGCCCACCCTCCCCTCCTACGATGCTCTTAAAGAGCTCGGGGGGTCGGGGGGGGGGGGAGACGGCACGAGCGGGGTGCGGCACACAGAGGAGAGGGTTTTCTTAAAAATCCTCACCCTTGCGTCGGGTTTTACAACCCTAATGAGAACAAGCCTGAGTCGGATCCAGACTCGACTCGGGTCAAAAAACCTTTTTTTTATGTGGGTTCTATACCCATGGCTTGTGACCACGTGTAAAAGTGTGATAAATTTTCCCCAAATATGTTATGAAGACAAGTTGGTGGTCGAACCTTGTTAAAAATTATGGTTATTTACATATTATGATCTATGAAAATTTTATGTTTAACCACACAAGATTTCAAATATCTAAATATATAACCTTTTAAAAAAGTACCTAAATCACAACTAGTTTCTCTTTTCTCTAAAATTTTTTATTTACCTTTACTACAAGAATGAGGGTCAATAGCGATGACGAAAGGTGCCGCTATTGCTCTCTTTGACACTGTTATAGACCTATAATGGTGATAAAAAGTGGTTGTCTAGTTTTGACCTCTGTTGATAAATAACAGGAACAATTATAGCTCATCGTTAAAGGTTACATCCCAATAACAACGACTTAGCCTATAATGGTGATGATCCTATAACGATGACTCAACTTTAACGATGACTTCATAGTCATTCTTATAGAAGATAATTGTGAGAATTAAATTCCATTATAGACTATAATGGCAAGCATGAAGTCATCATTGTATGCTATAACGACGACTTCATAGCCGTCATTACAGGCTATGATGAGTTTAAGACCTATAACGGTAACACAGTAATATCGTTGTTATAGGCCTTAAACCTGCAAAAATAAATTTTTATATTAGATTAAAATATAAATATTTTATAACATATAAAACCAAAGAGAAACAAAGAAAGATAGAAATAATGCAGGAATGAGAACCCTTAAAGGGTGGTACTTCTGCATCCATCAAAAATACATGCATGATAGTCAAACAATCTTTTAGCTATATAGAGTGCATCAAACTCATACCTGTGTCGCCATTAAGCATTAGGTTAGCACTTTATTTTATTGTCAATTACTCTTATGTGTCAATTTACAAACTGACAGCACAACATTGAATATGAGAGAGAGAGGCAGTTTCCATGCATACAAAAACAAGGTAAATTAGTGATATGTTCATATTTGTTCATATGAAGATCCAACTTACAGTTGTCATGCATAAAAAACAACCCAATCAAGAGGATGCTTGTCCTTGCTATGAAACCAACAGGTAGAGTTAAAGGCACTCCAAGGTAAGGTAGTGGAAGGGTGAAGATATATATAGAGATGGGGACTGCATCATATAACAAAAACAATAAGAAATGGAAGGTAAGTAAAACTGAAACTATTTTTTGCTCAACTATAGTTGTTTGGATTTATGTGTTTGTGTGTGGTCATAACCTAAGAAAGTTGCAACAAGAGATGACACCAGTGTAGAGGAGATCTTGATAAGATAAAGCAACGATATGTTGAAGGCTATGTTGACTGAAATAAACAGTAATGGCAAAAGTGGTGTGCCTTCACATTTTGATAATTATAATAAAATCATGTCAGTGTGGGATTGTATGAAGCACACAAATTTTCTTGTGCATAAGTTTTGAATTGAAAATATGCATTGTTTTTCAACTCTTCTGCTATACTATGGTTTCTTTTATCATTTTTTCAGTTTCCTCAGAAACAAAGGTTTTTAAATTTCATCATGCATTATATAAAGGATGAAGCATTTTGTTTCATTTCTAACAAGTATTCGCTATAAGCTTATAATCTAGAAATATTGAAGATTAAATTGTATTATTGAAGTCATTGCTTAGCATAGATTATGTTCAGTTGTTAGTATGATAAAAGATACACACAAGTTTAAAGCGTAATTCAATTTCATACATATCTTAATTAAGAAAATAAATAGGCATACCACTTGACAAGGAACCCATATTTAAATGGTTTCTCACAGCATATGTACCTTTAGCTGGTGGGCAACATCTATGAAAATTATTTTCTGGCAGTTAACTTTAGTTATTAAAAGTTGCATTAACCTTCAAAATTGTATCAACAGCTTGAACGAAAAATGATGCGATAATCAAGAGTGCCCAAAAAATTTTAGATTCTTTCAATGATTGACCAACACTAGATCAACTGAACAAGGAAAACGGTTAGAAGATTTGAATGCATGCTATCCATATAAAGCAGTAAGAGTTCATATGAAGCAAGTCGTGACAAAAATACATGACTTGTGTATGAAATTCATAAGATAACTAAGTTATTTTGGATACTAAAATTCTCTCAATAATCCTAGTTAGGGTATTAAGCACATCAAGTCCACTCTGAAAACAACCAAGAGATTCTATAAATACTTTAAAGCAGATAAAGAATATACAAGAGTTAATTTGTCACAAAGTTGCATTTGCAACAGTATATACTCTAAAATATAAGTAATTCAAATACAAAATCAATAAAATTTTAACTTAATAAATGAACAACACAAAATTTCATCATGACTTGTAGACCGGTTCATCTGCTTGCTTGCCATAAAAAAATAGAAAATCATGTTAGTACCTATGACAACTATTAAGAAGAATATATATATATATATAGAGAGAGAGAGAGGGAGAGAGAGAAAATATTTTGTAAATTAAACTGAAAAGGTTGTTGCTTTTCTAGTTGATCAGGCCCCCACTAAGAGGCTCTGATACCAAATGTTGAACGTAAGAATGTATAACTCAGTATGCAATCAATATTGGGAGAATGAACTACATTATTTGATCAACTGAAACAGCTATATTAATAGCTTTACAAAGCAACAGAAAGAAGAAAAAACAGCCCACATTTAACAACTTCTAAAAAGCGTGGTAATCAGACAAGTCAAACAAACAACAAACTCCTAAACAATAGGACTTATTAATGAACTAAAAACTAATACTTTTAACAGATGCATCTTTAAGATTTAGAGAGGTTCAAATTCACATTATAAGAAAACTATTGTGTGAATATGATGCATCATTAACATTCACAGAGGTCCAAATTCATATTATAAAAAAAGTGAGTGCTTATGTATTTATAGCTTGAATGTCATCTTTTTAACAAGGATAGCTGTTCTAAAAATTGTGGAAAATGTGTTAAATAAGCATGAAGTCTATAAACTCGTTTCTAGGGTTGAAACACCTTAATCACACTTGCAAATGAAATTCTACAACCTCACTGAAGTAAAATACTAAGAAACCCCATAATTGGAAAAAAAGGAAAACATCTCTGGTAGGTTAAAAGTTAAAACAAGGTACCATTTCCAACATTAACCCTAACTAAACTTGGCTCTGCTGTGCAATGATGAAAATTTCACCACGTTTGAGTGGGGTTGCAATGATAACCCTGAAAAGGTTTCTAAAGTTTATTAGAGAAACCCAAATCTATACAATTATCCATCTTAGACATCTATACCGGCCAATTATTATCATTATATATTTTGAAATTAAAGTAACAATGTTAAAATTGGAAAATTTTTGGTGGAGATTTACCACTCTTTGAAACATCTTGTACATGAATTTTATGTAACTAGACCAAAATTGAACTTCCATAATAGTCCAGTGTTAAAAAGACAAAGACCAGTTGACAAATGGAGACATGAGTAAAATGTTAAGAATTTGACCGTATTGATATTTTGACAAAATAATAATGTTAGCGTCCATCTCAATTATGTTACGAATTGGTGTCAACCCCACCCCTTTAAAAGAAAAGAAAAGAAGATAAATGTTTTTTCGTTCAGGCTATAAGTGATCTGATTCTACTTCTTTTATGAACCAGGATTCTAGGACAGGAAATTGAAGCAGCAACAAGGGTGAAGGAGAACTTATCTAGCTGCAATAGAGAATCAATATCATTAACATATATAATGTGCAACTGTCTTTGTAACTTACTACAATTACAAGTGTAAAGGCTAAACATGTAAAAGAGTGGAAAATGCATAAAATTTGTGGAAATGACTTTAATGAGAGTGCTCTTTCTCCTCTGCCCTTCAAGTTGTGTGAATCACATGGATATGAATATGACAATAAGATATAGGAAATTGTTATTTTTTCTGGAATTTTCGGTTGAAAATTATATGACTGCAGATATATTACAGAATAGAAAAGGAGTATCCATGTGTCACAGCAAGTTGAGAAACCAGTGACATCTTCTAGCTCGTATTACAAGGACACTCACATTTTGGCTCATGTATCATATCTTTTTCTTGAGATAAGGAACCAAATTTATGAAAAGAAAAAAAAATCTATTATTTTCTTATAAAAGACTGGTAGATTACAAGTATTTCTTTTATTCTCCAAGGTTAATGTCTTGTTTATCTAGCTTACATCCCTTACCGATTACTTTGAGTATTTGGAGAAGTCACAGGAAAACAGGAACTATCAAGTATCCCCTATGACATGAACATGATGCTAGTGCTATAAGGAAGAGGGGTTAATATACCTGCAATAAAAATTGAACTAGGTTGAAGTTCTTCAGGATGAAAATAGTGCAAGAAGGAAAGATGCTGAATCAGTTCATCTATGCTAGACATTATATGTAGAATCCTCAAGCTGGCAAGCATATATACTTAAAGAGGAAATTTTATAGATTATCAAAAGTCAGATTATCTAAAGGGTTTTGGAGATTAGCTACATGCAACGTTGAATCTTAATACAGTGGCATTACTATCTATGCTGAAAAAAGGAGCCAAAATTTTGTCAATCTTACTTTTTCCAAAATAAGGAATAGGATTAGAAATCTTACCTGCATCACCTGTCACATGGGTCGCTGCTCCTGAGTCAACAAACCAAGTGCCTTCATCACTCTGTTTCAATTTCAACTCTGACAAGGCAGATATTAGTAGATTTTTGATGTCTCCACTATCTCTGGTATTTGTGAACTTTCTTTTCATTTCTGTCTGTGGGCCTTTTCCTTTATTCTCTGGATTGTGCCAACAATTCGCCTTGATATGCCCCTTTTTGTTATAAAAGAAGCAAGTGGGGACGGATCTTGATCCCTGCGCATGGGCAGACATATTTGGAGTGGGAAGCAAACCACGCCCTCTGTATCCATTTCGTCCTTGTCCTCCTCGTCCTCTACCATAAGTCACTTTTGTGGCAAAAACTTCTTGAGAATTTGTGTGGATGTGAGTTTCTTCAGAGAATCCCTTCAGAGTCATTTCATACTGAATCAATTTCGCCTGTAACGCATCGAAGGAAGGAAGAGTAGGAAGGCACAATAGTGAAGTGACTATCATATTGTAGTCAAATCCCAATCCACTCAGAGTTTGCTGCACCATGTCGTTGTCGCTTACGGCACATCCTATAACTGCAAGCTGATCTGTGATGGTCTTTATCTTGTTCAAATATTCCATGATGGTCATGGATTCTTTTCTTAACAACTGAAATTCCCTTTTAAGGAAAACCATCCTTGCTTGAGAAACCTGCGAATACGTCTAAACCAGTCGCTCCCAGAGTTGTAGCGCTGTACAATTGTCGGGAATGGCAACTAGAACTTCTTGGGACAGTGTTGAGGTGATGTATGCAACAACTTATTGATCTTTCCTTTCCCAATTGAGAAATTCAACATTTTTGATATACACGATCGAACTCACCCCTTGATCATCTTTCTTTTCTCTCGGGACAAATTCTGGTGGAACAAGAGTGGTTCCGTCCAGATGACCTAAGAGACCTTGACTCCTTATAAAAGGAATAATTTGTCTCTTCCAAATCAAGAAATTTGAGGTATTCAACTTTTCAGAGACGAGTTGGTTGAGGAAGCTTGAAGAAAGATTTGATTGAGAGTGATAAGGGTCCATTTGAAAAGAAACAACGAGAATGTCGACCAGAGTGTTCACAAAAAGTTTAGGCCTTTTTTTTTTTAATATAATCGCAGGCTGTTGGATGCAGGGAACTCGGTTTCTGAACCTTTTTTTTTATGCAGTCCAGAAACTGAGATTGATGAGATGAAGGATGCCTTCACACGTTAAAGAAACCCCTTTTTTTTTATAAGAATAGAAATCGATAATCAAAGGATAAGTTTTACTAAAAAAAACGAATATGCAAAGACAGACTTAGAGAAGATTAGGTAAGGCAGATCAAACGAATGTGCAAAGACAACACTGTGGCTGTGGGTGTCTGTGTTCACGTAAACGTGAATCACAGATTGAAATTAAGGAGAGACTGTGGGTGTCTGTGTTCACGTAAACGTGAATCACAGATTCACAAAAAATGAAACCCACGTGGATCACGGTGTCACCAAGTGAAGAAACCCACGTGAGGCGTGGGTACACAGTAAATTTCAGAAAGAGGGGAGGAAATGGGGAAAAACAAAAGAAAAACCCACGTGAGGTGTGGGTACACAGTAGATTTCAGAAAGAGGGGAGGAAATGGGGAAGAACAAAAGAGAAGAAAGAAAGAGGAAAAGGGGGAACAGAAAAAAAAAGAAGAAGGGGAAAGAAGAACCTCGATTTTCCGAACTCGCTCTTGCTCTGATACCATGAAAGTTTTTCACCTGTAGAGAAAAGAGAGAGAGGAAGAGAGAGGGAGACGAAGAAGAAACACAAGTTTTTTTTTTCAGCTGTTACGCTTTCTGTTTTTCTCATCACTTAAAATCGTGACCTAAAAGATGTCTTATAATGTTACAACACAGTGCTTTGGATCCGGGTCTGGTGTATCCAGACCCGATGGTCTAAGTGGGTTATAATACATAACTATGGATATGTGTACATGGATGTACACAATCCATGGATTGACGTGGATCGGGTCCACCTTTTTCAAAGGTGACGTGCACTAACAGCTCCTACCAAACAAGTGAAGCCCTCTTTGGTTCGTACTTCTGTCTTTCTACATATCTAAAGTGATATCTCTCTCGAGTACATTATCTTGCTATCAGGCCACAAATCTAGTCATTTAATAACATCAATTTATGCGTGGGAATTTAGGAGTGTTTTTATCCATGGTCAATTGGCATGTTATGAAATCAAGTGAATATGGAAAATAAACGAAGACTACAAAAGATGTTGAATCTGAACTCAACTTAGAGAGTGGGAGAACATATTGCGTCCAATAAATCCAAAATGAACTTCAATGATATCAAATCTTCTAAATATCTAAGATATTCTAGTAGGTAATATCTTTTGAACAGTGCCAAATGCAAGTCATTTGATCAAATGAACTGATGCAGGGATTAGGAATTCTGGTTTCTCTGTAGTCATCTTGCATGTTTGTAAGATCAAGAGACCAGGAATGAGTAAGGTTTGCCTGCCCAACCTATGATATTCAAATAGGTTATACACAAAAGTCAAGTCTGTCCCGAGTCGAAAGCTATTCAGACAATAACAACAGCAAAAGGTTGAAACTGGACCCAACCGTGTTGTGATAAAATACCACAATCCTTATGTCTTGAATTGAATTAAAATTTGAGAACGGATTACAAGTCAAAAGTCAGTGGAACTTTGAAGGATTAGAATGTCCTTGGAAGGACCTACAACAACAGAACAAACACACGAGGTCCCTTGCTACTCATTTGTTCATAGATTTAGAAGTGCATGTACACTGTTTTTAGAATTTTCCAATGCTACAATGTCATGAACAAATAGTGTGTTTCTGATTTTTCATAGAAATATGAAGAATTCTTGTCTTACTGGTACGAAGACCAGATCTGAGAGAATGCTTAAACTCATGCAATTCTGAACATTGATAACCCAAATTCATAAAAGACACCAAAATATGAACTAAGAAAACCTGCAACAAGTAGCTTCCTCTTGGAAATGTCATTTTGCTGAATGTCATGATTTTTGGTTTGATGATACCATTTCCACTCACACATTAGTATGCCTTAAAGAGTGTAAAGTAAGCACTGCAATCCTCCAGAACATAGCAGGTTTGCTACTTTCCCGATCTCTAAGAAAATTTACACACTGAAATTTGAATTGAAGTAGCTAGATTGGAATCCTTATGCAACAGAAAGTCATGATTTGAGAATTTGAAGCACTACTTCAAACGGGAAAGGAAAAAAAGCATTAGATTCAGTACTTAGGGGACAAGTGTGCTTTTGTGTGAGAAACATGTTGAAGCAAGCTTGTTCAAGCCTTCTAACTCTTAAGGGGTGTTACCAATACTGTGGATGAAGGAGGATCTGATGAAGATTAAAATGACAAGTCTGCAATTGAGTAAAGAGGAAGTGATCTGTCTATTCTGCAGATTAACTGCAAACAAGACATCCTGTTGTTTATAGAAGTAAACATCTGCTGATTCTGATAGCATGAAAAACATATTCAAACTTTGTTTAAGAGATCTGAACTGTCAATATGCTGCCCCCTTATTTTTTTTGTAGTAATGCACACAGTGGATTCAATAATCTGATGTTATTTTTAAATGTTCTCTCTCTGGTTGTTTCTGCAAGAAATTAGGTAAACCAATCATGACTGGACAAACGTTACAGTTAACCCACCTCAAGAATGAGGTTCATCAACAAAAATGTGACAAGTTAACGTCTTTTCTCATTGCTTCTATTGTTATTGCGATTAAGATTGTTCCAGCATAACTTATTTGTTCCTAGGAAGGTGTGAATAATTGAACAACTATTATTAGGTCAAGACCTTAGTTCACAATGAGTTACGTTCCAACTTGTGGGCATGAATAGACTGGTAATAATATGTAAAAACTTTCATGGAATTTGGCATGAAGACTGGTAATAATATGTAAGAACTTTCATGGATTTTGGCAGTATTTATGTAACCTGATTTTAATATTTAAGAGTTGTCTTAGCGTCTTGGTTGATGAAACCCATGAAGCTTTTGTTGCCAACTTCATATCTATTGAGCTAAAATCCTTAGAAGCAAGCTTAATCATGTTCTTCTATCTTGCAAAAGATTAACAGTTCTATGTTGATCCCAACCAGCACAGCAGCTTGTTTTGATGATCAAAGGAAATGCCAGTCCTGGCATATCTTGCCTTTAATATATCCAATTATGTAAGGAACTCCGGGTTTAGACTGGACTGAGAAATGCTTCCTGATGTAGTGGTATGCACTTATTGATGTCGTTCTTGGAGGCTTGGTAATGTCATGAAGCCAAGTGGGTACTGAGTACTTATGGGGGATGGAGACATTATAAGGGTTCATTTTAGATCTGCCTTGTTATCTTAGCCCTAGATGTAGAAGTATACCACATGAGCATCTTGTGGCTAGGTCCTACACGGAGAGCTTTAGCTAACAATTGTTTGAAGAATTGCCTCTAATAAAGTGGTTAACTTGGTGAGAAAATGTATCATGTGAGAAAGATGGATTTAGAAGTACATGTATGCTGTTTTTAGAATTTTCTGATGCTTCAATATCTACATCATTGGGATACTGAAGATTGGACATTGGAATTTAGCTCATGGACCTAGCAACACAGTAGAGATGGAAAATGGCCATTGGCAACTTCTGATAGTGTCATTTTAGTGCCCACCTATCCTTTGCTTTTGTTTGTTCATGTGAAGCCATATTTTCACTGTATGATATCCATAGAATTTTATTGGTTAATAGTGGAGGCCAGCCAATGTGCAGTGATGGGGTTTTTTTGAATTCCCTTGGATTATCCAAAAAAGTATAAAAGAAAGCATGTTTGCTTAAGAACTTATTTTTCACTGGGGCCACTAATAGAAAGTTTTTAGTTTTCCAGATCCATCATTTGAACTGCATGCACTTGTGAATCAACAGGATTAAATTTCCTACTCTTTGTCATGAATAGCAAGACTGGCATATGAGGTTTATTTCATTTTACATACTCTGCATAATTCTTGTGATATCTTGTGATCATTCTTTAACTATGATGCGCCATACATGCAGTCTTTCATGATTGCAGGCAAGCCCAAGCTACCAAATATAAACTATTTGTCATGAAGCCTCATATTTCTGAACCAAGATTTCCAATTTACATGTTGTCTTTACATTTTCTTTCTAATTGTTACAATTATGACAAGCTTCTCTCGGAATCCCATGACCATATAGCATCTGCACCAACAGTCAGCATGGAATAAAGGGCAACACGCTATTCCAAACCAAGGAGATACCGGCAACATCTTGTCATGCACAATAATATTTTTTGGCTTGTGCAGAACATGCAGAAGAACCTGCTATCCATCAGCAGCTTCTTAGGTTCACATCCTCCTGTACGATAAGTATAACCATTCCATTCACGACTCTCGCACTGTCTTTGCTTTGTCCAGACTGTCATAGGCCGTCAGCATTCCCGCCAATCAAGATACACCCAGGAGACTTCTTTATTCCCTTCTCTTTCATTAATTCTCTAGCCATCTTCACACTATGCCACCTACCTTCTTTAACAATAGACATTTGAGAGAAGCACATGGATTTCCCCCCTCTGAGGATTCAGCTCAGCAATTCTTTTTGTGATGTGTTGGGATATATCTTCATTGCTGTGGATCCTACAACCACTTAGCAGAGCACTGTATATTGCAAGATTTGGTCTCAACTTCTCCCAATGTAAGCATGGACAAATCTCCCGATTTTCGAATCCCCACTTTGCCCGCAGGCTGCGAGTGATAGAAATCGTGGTTTTATGTTTCATACACAAGAGCAGCCAAATGGGAGAGAGAGAGAAGAGAAAGCTGCAGGATTTTCCCCAAAATGAATCACCCGACTGTGGTATTGGGCTTCTCTATAAATACATGTTGTTACAATTACTAGGGTACGAAAATACCCATCATACAAGAAATGTAAATTACAAAATGCCATTAGTGACTTTAATGAACATGTGCTAATTAGAGTGCTAGTTGGATGAACTCAGATTGGGTTTGGATCTCCAAACCCAGTCGTGTGTACACACTCCTTTTCATCCTCCTTCAAGTTGTACATGGTTTTGAACCATGAACAACTTGCCTTTCAACATCCAGAATCGGTCCTTGATAAGTCCTTTGGTAAACAAGTCAGCAACTTGATCAGTAGTCCGAACAAATTCTGGTTCAATTTCCTTCTCTTCGACTTTCTGTCTTACAAAATGTTGATCAATTTCAATATGCTTGGCACGACTATGGTAGATAGGATTGAATGACATGTTGATGGCACTTTGATTGTCACATAGGAGAATACATTTAGATATTGATTCTCCTACTTCTGTCAATAAATGTCTAATCCATGTTACTTCAGCTGTAGCAGCTGCCATTGATCTGTATTCAGCTTCTGTGCTTGATCTGGCAATAGCCCTTTGTTTTCTACTGCTCCAAGATACAAGATTTAGGCCAACGAAAATACAGTATCCTGACACTGACCTACGCTCATCTGGATCTCCTGCCCAGTCTGCATCTGTGTAAACAAGAAGTTCATGCATATTATGTTCATTCATACTCTTTCTGTACAAAAGACCATCTCCAATAGTTCCCTTCAAATATCGAAGAATGCGTTTAACAGCTTCCATATGTCCAATACGCGGTTCATGCATAAACTGAGACACCTGATTGACTGAATAGACAATATCAGGGCGAGTAAAAGTGAGATATTGAAGCATCCCCACTATCCTGCGATATCCTGTAGGATCCTCATACAAATCGCCATCTTTAGAACTGAGTTTCTGATGAAGTACACTGGGTGTGCTTAGAGGCTTGCAATCTTTCATACTTGCTTTGCTGAGAACATCAATGGTATACTTATGTTGGGTAAGTGTCATGCCTTCAATAGTTCTGTCAACTTCTACTCCAAGAAAATATCGCAGTTTACCAAGGTCTTTCATCTTGAACCTGTGGTTCAGGAGTTCTTTGACCTGCTCAATGTGTTCAGCAGAGCTACCTGTAATGATTATGTCATCTACATATATCAATAATAAGGTAATTGTGTCGTTACATTTGAATATGAAAAGTGAATGATCAAGAAGCGAACGACTAAAACCATATTTCTCTATTTCAAGAGAAAAACTATCAAACCAAGATCGAGAGGCTTGCTTCAAACCATATATAGCTCGCTTTAATCGACACACATATTCTCTGGAGTTCCCTTCTGCATACCCAGTGGGTTGTTCCATGTACACTTCTTCTTTTAAAGTTCCATGTAAAAATGCATTTTTTACATCCAGTTGACTGATAATCCACTGATGTTCAATAGCCAATGATAGTATGATTCGAATAGTACCCATTTTCACAACCGGGCTGAAGGTCTCATCGTAATCTTGTCCTTGCTCCTGGGTGAATCCTTTGGCAACTACCCTAGCCTTATATCGCTCAATAGTACCATCCGGCTTATACTTTATTTTGTACACCCACTTGGACCCAACTACATTTCGATCATGTGGTCTGGGAACAATCTCCCAAGTGCCACATTCATGAAGAGCCTCCATTTCTTCATTCATAGCTTCAATCCATCGCTTAGAATTTGTTGCTTGATAGAAAGTCGTGGGTTGATCTTCTTTACCTAAAGAGGTTAAGAAGAGTTGAAAATCCATAGTGAAATTCTCATAACTTACCCATCTATCAATAGGATGTCGGGGTCGAGTGGATCTTCTGGGAGCAGAAGAAGAATTCATCTCTTGATTAGAATTAGGAAGAATCCCCTTCTCACGTCGAGAGTAAACAATGCCTTTATACCTTTCGGGAGGCAAGAGTGGATCGAAAATGACACTTTCCTGAGTCGTCTGTACATCATCAGACATGTTTCTCTCATCTCTTTTATTACATTCTGAAGGACAAACATCATTAACACTAGAGAAGAGGTCAGAGTTCAACCAGGGGTGATAAACTTCAATTTCAGGAAGGTTGTCAACCTTGTGATCAAAATTCAATTCATCAAATACAACATTCCTGGATATTTTGATACGCTTGCCCACGGGATCATAGCATCTGTACCCTTTATAATCATCAGCATACCCCACGAATCTGCACTTCAAGGCCTTATCCTGAAACTTATGTCGCATTGAACTGTCAACATGAACATAACATACACACCCGAATACTCGCAAATCATGATAATTTGGATGAACACCATGTAAGGAAAGGTAGGGTGATTTGTTTTCCAAGATATTCATGGGCAATCGATTTATGATATGAATGGCTGAATGAAAAGCCTCTGCCCAGAAGGTAACTGGAAGATTACTATCATGCATCATGCTCATGGCACTCTCGACAATATGGCGATGCTTGCGTTCAGCAATCCCATTCTGTTGAGGTGTATGAGGACAAGACACCTGCCTACGTATTCCGTTTGTCTGGAGAAATTTAGTAAAGTCATTTGAGGAGAATTCACCTCCTCCATCACATTGGAAACAAAGGATATTATCAGAGAATTGATTTTGAACAAAGGAATGAAAATTCTGAAATAACTTAAATGTTTCAGACTTACATTTCATAAAGAAGATCCATGTATACCGAGAATAGCTATCAACAAAAATGAGGTAATACCTGATGCCAGACATGGAGGGAACTGGAGCCGGACCCCAAACATCAGAACAAATAATTTCAAAAGGCTTTGAAGCTCTTTTATTAATAGAATGAAATGGAAGAACATGACTCTTACATTGAAGACAACTAGAACATTTCTTATCATCAACATTTAAATTTAGACTTGACTTGGGAATAAGATTGCTAGAAACAAGCTTTTCAATAAAACGACTACTACAATGACCCAAACGACCATGCCAAAGATTTGGCTTATTACACTCAGAAAGGCTAAAAACATTTTTAGAAGAAGCTGAAGAAGATGATGATGCGAGCTTTGAAGTGGAAGGATTCTCTTGAAACACGTACATATTCCCTTGTCGCTTTCCTTCAGCGAACGTTTCCCTCGTGTGGAGATCCTTGACACGAACAGAAAAAGGAGTAAACTCAACTAAGGCATTGATGTCATCAACAAGCTTAGAGACAGAAACAATATTTTTCTTGATATTCGGAGCATAAATGACATTTGAAAGAGCAAGGGAAGAAGTAGACATAGGTATGACAGAGTTTCCAATATGGGAAATACAATGGTGAGACCCATCTCCAGTGACTA